>NC_051216.1:45099298-45114298 GCF_015220715.1 Pygocentrus nattereri
CCTTTGCAGCTCTAACAGCTTCCACACTTCTGGGAATCTTTCTACAGGATGTTGGAGTGTGTCTGTGGGAGTTTCTGCCCATTCATCCAGAAGAGCATTTGTGGTCAGACACTGATGTTGGACGAGAGGGTCTGGCTCACAATCTCCCTTCTAGTTCATTCCAAAGGTGTTTGATGGGGTTGGGGTCAGGGCTCTGTGAGGGCCAGACAGGTTTTTCCACACCAAACTCACCCAGCCAGGCCTTTATGGAGCTGCTTTGTGCACTGGGACTCAGTCATGCTGGAACAGAAAAGGTTCTTCCCCAAACTGTTCCACAAAGTTGGAAGTATAGAATTGTCCTGGTGCTGGAGCTTTAAGATTTCCCTTCACTGGAACTAAGGGTTCTAGACCGACTCCTGAAAAACAGCCCCATATCATCATTCCTCCTCCACCAAACTTTACAGCTGGCACAGTGCAGCCAGGCAGGTAATGTTCTCCTGGCCTTCGCTAAACCCAGACTCGTCCATCAGACTGACCGACAGAGACGTTTGATTCGTCACTCCACAGAATACGTTTCGACTGCTCCAGAGTCCAGTGATGGCGCTTTACACCACTCCATCCACACTTAGCATTGTGCTTGGTGATGTAAGGTTTGCAAGCAGGTGCTCAGCCATGGAAACCCATGATGTGAAGGTCCTGGCGCAGTTTTTTGTGCTGATGTTGATGCCAGAGGAGGTTTGAACCCTGCAGTTATGGAGTCAGTAGAACGTTGGTGACTTTTATGCTCTATGTTCCTCAGAACTGCGACCCGCTCTGTAACTTTACGTGGTCTGATATTCCGTAGCTGACATTCCAAAACGCTTCCACTTTTCAATAATACCACTCAGAGTTGATCATGGAACACCTAGGAGGGAAGGAATTTCAAGAAACATACTTGTTGCAGTGGAGACATCCTATTACATCACCACCCTCAAATTCAGTGAGCGCTTTCCATTCTTTCACTAATGTGTGTAGAGGCAGGCTGCGTGGCTAGGTGCTTGATTTTATACACCTGTGGCAATGAGACTGAATGAAACCCCCAAATTCAATGGTTACGAGGTGTGTCCCAATACTTTTGTAGTTCTGGATATGTCACATATATCTAACGTCCAATGTCCAATTCATCAACTAGAAGGGGTGTCTGGACACGATTGGACATTTCTATTTGGGAACAGTCCCGGATGATCACGCTTTTGGTTTTGATTTGGCTCCTAACTCATCGCCCCTGTGGGCTTTTGTTCTCCGTCTTTCTTGCAGGTGGACTGGGAGAGTAACGGCGGCCTGGTGAAGAAGCTGCCCTCCATCCGTGAGGATGAGGAGAATGACGAAGAGCAGCACTCTGTGTCCCGCGCCCCTCGGTCCCCCCTGCGTCTGACCAGAGGGCTCAACTCCCCCCTGCGATCCCCCCTCCTCCCTCCACGCCCCTTCAGGCCGCCCTCGGACCACAGCCGTCCCGCCACCCTGCAGATCCCCGTGGTCAGCTTCAGCAGCGCCCCTCCAGAGCTCAGCCCCAGGTACACGAACGCGTGAGCTGCTTCATCTGATTAGGACGTTCAGGTAGTGTCCCAAATAAAGCTCGGCTGATGTATCGTTCAGCACTGCAGTGACACTGAAGTGGTGGTGGTATGTTAGTGTGTGTTGCGCTGGTATGAGTGGATCAGACACAGCAGAACTGCTGTGTCCGCTCACTGTTTTCTCTATTGAACACTTCTACCTTGATAGTTCACCTTGCAGATGTGAAGTCAGAGACGACAGCTCATCTGCTGCTGCACAGTTTGTGTTGGTCATCCTCTAGTCCTTCATCAGTGGTCACAGGACGCTGTTGGCTGGATGTTTTTGGTTGGTCGCCCAGCAGCGACACCGAGGTGTTTAAAAACTCCAGATGCACTGCGGTGTCTGATCCACTCAGACGAGCGCAACTCACACTAGCACACCACCACCACGTCAGTGTTACTGCGCTGCTGAGAATGACCCACCTCCCAAATATCACCTGTTCTTTGGGGGTCCTGACCGCTAAAGAACAGGGTTCAGAGAAACAGAAGGAAGTGCTCCTGTATGGTCAGTGCAGCCGATATGAGCGTAGAAACAAGGACGTGTACTTCATGAAGCGGCAAGTCAGTGTAAATACACCACTTATTAGTCTGTGGTCCTCTACAGTTCAGGCTTTTTTTGGCCCTCTGGTGGCCAACAAGAGAACTGCAGCCAGACTGATTCATAATTTAGTGCCAAGTGTCCAGCTGCCATGACAACCAGGCAGGGGGAAATCACTATTTCCTCCCCTCAATTTCACAGCAGGAAAAGCACAGGTTCTGCTCCAGCTCAGCTCAGCAGATGGGATTTATTAGGATTTTATTACATTTACATTTGACATCACCTACATGTTCACACCGAATGGTGAGTGGCTTGCATTCCAGTGACTAAGGCAATCATTAGCTCATTTATCTGCTCACTCACTCATTTCCTCTCTCCCTCTCTGCAGGTTTGTGGACGGTATCGAGACGGAGAGCAATACTAGCTCTGCACAAAGGTTTGAGTTCAGCTCCGCCCTGCCTCACAGTGGCCCTCCATCCCCCAGCCCAGGTACACTTACACTTGCGCTTTTTAAAGCGATAGTTCAGCCAAAAATCTGCTTTGCACAGTTAGCCCAAAATGTCACGATCAGCCGAGACATCCTGGGTGTTTCTTTAGTTTTGTATTGCATAAGGCTAATGTAGCTAACCAGCAATGGAAGCTTATACCCCACCAATTAGCATCGTGGCTATCACTGCACACTCGCCTAAAACTGTGTTATTACTAATAGACACAAATGCGTGTGTAATACGCCATTCGCTATAAAGGTCATCGTCATCATCATCATCATATATTTAGTTTTTAGGAATTCAAATTTCTTAAAGATTTATTTTAAGCATTTCTCGTTAGCTTCCTTAGCCTTGTAGCTCTTGTCCAAACTTGTGCTGGTTGATTTATTTAGGAAGAAAATGACATGATGTGATTTGGGGCTGAACTGCTGCTTTAATACCGTATGTCTCTCCCATGTTTGTGTATTCTTCACCCGTCCCTTGTATGGTACTTAACTCTCAAAGGGGCATTCCAGCCTACATTTAGCATTTAATAGGATATTTCCTATTGAGGGTGTGTCATTCAGCATCCTTCATCCTCACAAGTTTGACTGAAGTCACGTCCTCCCACCTTCAAGAAACATCATCATCATGTTCACAGCAGATGCAGTGATGACTATATTTTTTGGAACGATCCATTAAATCACAGCTTCTGGGGGGAAAACAAATGACCAGCTGTATTATTTATACTGATGTCCATGTGTGCGTTTGTGCGCAGTGAGCCCGGAGCAGGTGGAGACCAGGCAGAGCATCAGCAAACTGAGCGAAGAGGTGAGTGCCTTCAACACAAACAAAAAAAAGAAAAACATGCCATCTGTCCAGCCAACTAGAGTGGAAAACACGCTGCGACGTCCATGCACGAAGCAGCTCTGCACCAGCGAGCGATCAGCATCAAATGAGTAGACTCAGCGTTGAGAGGAAGGCCGAGGCCTGGTGTGCGTATCGGCTGCGCGCTGGAATCCTCTACAGGGACTTTTGTGCCCACATATTTTTGGTGACGACTCCGTTCACATTGGCTGGTGTTTATTATTACTCTACTGTATTTAATGTGTTATTCGTTCACTTCTATTTAATGTATATCGCATTACTTTTCCCTCAGCTCAGTACTTGTTTATAGACTATGTGCTGTCTGGTCTGTTCTGGATGTGAAGAAGTATTTTCACAGTTAGTGAAATAAAGTGATTCTGATAAAACAATAAGGTGCATTCGAGGATCGAAAACAAAGGAATGTACAGTGCATTGACAGCCCAATCAGCCCATTTAAAGGAATCATATCCCGATATCATACATTTTCCTTGGTGTTTTGATATCAAATAGTTTGTAGTTTGCAGACAATGTTAATATTGCAAAGTGGAAAGTAAGCTGTAGTTACATGATCAGGAATATCATTCTGACCACCTCCTTGTTTTTACGCTCATCGTCCACTTTATCAGCTCCACTTACTGTATAGCTGCACTCTGTAGTTCTACAGTTACAGACTGTAGTCCATCTGTTTCTCTGATACTCTGTTACCCTGTTCTTCAGTGGTCAGGACCCCCATGGACCCTCACAGAGCAGGTACTGTTTGGGTGGTGGGTCATTCTCAGCACTGCAGTAACACTGACGTGGTGGTGGCGTGTTAGTGTGTGTTGTGCTGGTACGAGTGGATCAGACAGCAGCGCTGCTGGACTGAGAACATCAAATGTCAGCGTCGCTGCTGGACTGAGAATAGTCCACCAACCAAAAACATCCAGCCAGGAGCGTCCTGTGACCACTGATGAAGGACGAGAGGATGACCAACATAAACTGTGCAGCAGCAGACGAGCTGTCGTCTCTGACTTTAGATCTACAAGGTGGACTGACGAGGTAGGAGTGTCTAATAGAGTGGACAGTGAGTGGACAGTGTTTAAAAACTCCAGCAGCACTGCTGTGCCTGATCCACTCAGACCAGCGCAACACACACTAACACATCACCACCATGTCAATGTTACTGTAGTGCTGAGAATGACCCACCACCCAAATAGTACCTGCTCTGTGAGGGTCCATGGGGGTCCTGACCACTGAAGAACAGGGTAACAGAGTATCAGAGAAACAGATGGACTACAGTCTGTAACTGTAGAACTACAGAGTGCAGCTATACAGTAAGTGGAGCTGATGAGTGTAGAAACGGGGAGGTGGACATAATTTGATAAAAACTATAAAAATGTATCAAATGTATTTCTGCAGAAATCTTACTTTACCTATCATTTGTGCACAGATGACCAACCTATCACAGCAGGTCTCTCAGCTGAGCCAGGAACTACAGGAGATGACCCACCTTCTGAGACCTCTTTTCCTGACCGGCTCACCGGCTCTCCTGTCCACCCTCCCCCCATCGCTGACTCCGCCACCCAGCAGTACCAGTGGCCCATCCATCACCTTTCCTGCAGGAGTTCTGCCTCATCCAGCCCCTCCCCATCTGGCCTCGCCCTGCTCCCCGCTCAGGATTCCCTGCTCCCTATTGGACAGATCAGACGCGGGGGGCATGACCGGCCTTCCCAGCTGCCTCATACCCACCAGCCCTCAGAGACCGCAAGCTCAACCTCAGATGCCCGTGGGGGTCAGCTCTAAGAGCTCATCTCTTGCTAGCCTGCCTCAGGTGGAGACTGTCCAAAAAGAGCAGCCTAGCAGCCCTCTGGGCTCCAGCAACAGCAATGGCTTTGGCCAGCAAGTTCCTGACCGGCCACCTCTAGCTTCACGTACCCCTTCACCTTCTCTCTCATTCTCACTCTCTTTCTCCTCATCTCGCTCCCAGTCACCCTCTTTCTCACCCTGCCAGGGACCACACCCTTCTCGGCCCTCTTTGGCCCCACCCCCTTCACAGGAAGTCCCACCACCTCTAACCAAATCCCACTGCTCGGCGCCAGCGTCCCTCAGCAGCTCCCCGGGCAGTTCCCCTTGGTTCCAGCAGACATCAAACCCCTCCCACCTTGGCCCTGGCTCAGGCTCGGGCTCCACCCAACCTCCAACTGAGCTGGAGATGCAGGAGTGGGATTCCAGTGGACGGAGCTCAGTGGAGCACATCAGCTACATCGATGAGGAGGGACCACCACTGTGAGGAGATGCTGGAGAAGAGGAGGCACCATAAGCAGACGCTGGACTGCAGCACAAGAGAGCCAAGTCACGGTGGAAAGGAGAATGAAGAAGAGAGCATGAGGAAAGAAAAGCACCAATGAAGGCCGCAGCCTTTGTGAGTGGTCTTGAGGGCATCTCACCATCTTAGCGCACCGAAGAACCTGACACCAGCTAATCCTGACCATATCAGCAAAGGGGCACATGCTTTTCTGTGACAGTCAGCAGTTCTCCTCCAGAGGCTTTATGAGGAGTTTATAGGAGCTCCAGAACGGCACGGTGCATGGCAACCAAAACTCTGAACCTGACTAAACCCAGCGTTTTACAAGAACTGAACCCAGGAAGGGTTCCAGTGGGCGTTGAGGGTTAGTGTACACACTAATCTCGCGACCCTGAATACGGGAGATACCATGTTGTGTTTGCCATCTACTCTTCAGTACTGCTGATGCTGAAAAGGACAGTTTTTGTTTCATGATGTTGACTCACCATTGAACACGAATGCTCCGATTTTTCCAGTGATTATGTAGATCAATGAACTTGTTACAACAACAAGCACATCGATCAGGCATCACATTCTGACCACCTCCTTGTTTCTACACTCACTGTCCACTTTATCAGCTCCACTTACTGTATAGCTGGACTCTGTAGTTCTACAATTACAGACTGTAGTCCATCTGTTTCTCTGATACTCTGTTACCCTGTTCTTCAGTGGTCAGGACCCCCATGGACCCTCACAGAGCAGGTACTCTTTGGATGGTGGATCATTCTCAGCACTGCAGTAACACTGACGTGGTGGTGGTGGTGTGTTAGTGTGTGTTGCGCTGGTCTGAGTGGATCAGACAGCAGTGCTGCTGGAGTTTTTAAACACCTCACTGTTACTGCTGGACTGAGAACAGCCCACCAACCAAAAATATCCAGCCAACAGCGTCCTGTGACCACTGATGAAGGACTAGAGGATGACCAACACAAACTGTGCAGCAGCAGCTGAGCTGTCGTCTCTGACTTTACATCTACAAGGTGGACCGACCAGGTAGGAGGGTCTAATAGAGTGGACAATGAGTTTAAAAGTGCTGAGAATGGTCCACCATCCTAAATAGTACCTGCTCTGTGAGGGTCCATGGGGGTCCTGACCACTGAAGAACAGGGTAACAGAGTATCAGAGAAACAGATGGACTACAGTCTGTAACTGTAGAACTACAAAGAACAGCTATACAGTAAGTGGAGCTGATAAAGTGGGCAATGAGCGTAGAAACAAGGAGGTGGTCATGATGTTACGCCTGATTGGTGTAAACGCCCAAAGATTTGTAGACACTCTTAGTGAATTCAGGTGCACAGTGGCTCATCTGCCAATGGAATGGGACTGGTGCAGCTGCACATGGTCACCATGCATAGATGATATAAAGCCCCTCAGCATTGGGCTGTGGAGTTTTGGGATAAGGCGGAGATCCAGAACTGATCATCCAACATCAGTACCTGACCTCACTAATGCTCTTGTGACAGCCATCAAATCCTCACAGCAGTGTAAAGCCATCCCAGAAGAGTAGAGGCTGGCAAAAGGGGACTCCCTGTTAGAACCCTTTGAATGAGCAAGTGTCTACAAACTTTGGGACAGTGTTTCTCACAGCTGCTTCTTGCTATAGTTCAGAACAGACTTTGTATATGACACTGCATATTGATTTGGAAGACCTCACCCCAACCCCACATGGTACAGATATGTAAATGACCGACAACTGACAAGTTTTGTCCACTTTATGTTTCTCTTTTTTGCAGTATTTTACTTGATTTACCAACTCATGGCCCACACTTAACCTCCATAAGCACATCATGATGATCCCGAGGCTGCAGATTGGGATTAAAAGGAGGCCTCAACTTAATTAAATAATGATGTCATTCAGAATGGTCTGTTTTTTAGAGAGACTGATGGTCAGAACTGTTCACAGTGGTGGTGATAGGAACCAGACGGCCACCTCTAAAAGCCTCAAGTTATTACATGAAATCAGCAGATAAGAAAACATTCCAGGGGGGCGGTGGGTTCAACTGTAGTGGCTCCCACCTGATAAAGTTCTCTAATACCATTTGCAACGTCAGGCCTGTTGGCAAGACATTACCATAGCATTAGGAAGACTACGGTCACTAAGTTAGCTTAACAGTTCTCAATCTGCATATGTAGCCGTTTTTATAATGTTCGAGTCTTTTGTGCCATTAAAATATTCAGATGAAGATTATAAACTTCAATTTTCAGTTTTATTAATGTCGAACATCTCACGGGATATCATTCCCGTTTCACGCGTTAAAGAGATCGTCTTGTATTAGAATTCTGTACAGTGGGCAGGGTTGCCAGGCCCATCGGAAAGCCTAAGGTTTGAGTTAAAAGACAACCAGAACAAGCTGAACCTTTCATTTACATCCATGACTGTATTTTCACCCAATTTGGTGGGAAAACTGTGAACCTGGCAACCCTCATGGCAGCCACATGCTGTACGAAACTCTCCGAGGCATCACCAGTGAAAGGTCCAGTGCTTTGACCTCATCAGAACTCCTGTTTTACATGAAGAAATCCTCTAGTGTGGAAGTCTGCGGTGCCTTGCAAAAGTATTCAACCCCTTTGAAAGTCGTCCTATTCAACCACACGTTTGTTCCCACTGGTATTTTTTTATTAAAAAGCAATATATAAAAGTCAAAAAGTTAAAAAATATATATTATTTGTCAACAGACCTTTTTTTTAAAAAAATACAAACTGAAAAATGCTGCTTCCATGATTATTCAAACCCTTCACATTAGTACTTGGTAGAACCACATTTGGTGGCAATAACAGCTTTAATCCCGTTGAGGTCGGTTTCTACCAGCTTTGGACACTGTTTGGGAGAGCTTGTCAGCCCTTCCAGTTGGCAGATTTGCTCCAGGTTGTTCAGGTTGGTTTAACGATACTTGTCAAGCGCACTTTTAAAAGAGTGCCACAGATTCTCGGTTGAATTGGACTTGGCCGTTGTAGAACGTTCAGTCCTGCGTTCCTGTGCTGCTTTGGCCTTGTGCTTGGGCTGACTGTCCTGCCGAAACATTAGTTCCTCAGACTGAAGCAGGCCGTCTTGCGGTATCTTCTGTAGTGTCGTTTGTAATCCCGACAGATCTAATGACCTTCAAGGGGAGTGAATACTTTTGCAAGGCACTGTAAATGCGACACATGGCTAAGTAGTCATACAATCAAGACAGTCGGTATGCTGCAACGTCAGCTAATGCCAGCTAAAGGAGTTACGACCAGCATTTCTCACAGCCCACTTGCTCAGATATGTCCTCATCCTCCACATGTAGCTTTTCCATTCTTGTCTTCTCGGCGCCAGATCACGTTGTTGCCGCTGGTGTTCATCTTTACCTGAATCACGTAAAAAGTAAGAAACTCTGTAGAGCAGTGCAGTTCGCCTCAGATTCAGTACGGTAGGCTCATGTTTGCGTCTACCTTAAACAGTGCAGCAGTTACATGCTGGAGCCTGTTCAGCCAACTGAATGTGAATGTAACTGCTAAATAATTTAAGGTGGAACGGGAACTGAGAATAAGTAGCTAACATGAGAGTAGCGTACTGAATTGAGCTGGGGGCTGCTCATCAAACCCCTGATTTACTACAGATATGCACTCAGCTGCAGCATTTCTAGCTTATATTATTGTTCTTGTGCTCATATGTGACCTCTGGTTCATTTCACCAGCACTGTAAAGAAACCGGTCAGTTCCTCATCAAACAATCTCGGTGATTGAATTCTGAAGAATTAAGAAAAAGATGTGTGGGTAGCCTCAGCCTCGTTTGTACACAACACACACAAACATATATTTACATACACATATATAGGCATCATGCCGCCTAGCATGCGGTGGCTACGTGGAATAATGGCCAATAGCCTAGTGTGGTTCCCTCGTCTAAGCAGGTGACCACAACAGGCATCCTCAAGACAATCACAACAAATAGGGACCCAGAAAAACACTACAGCACGCCAGCTAAGATTCACACCCTGCACCAGCCTGGCATGCCAAACAGTGGGCAGACCGAACTGGCTAAGCAGGATCGCATGCCAAATAATGGGCAGTTGGGAATTAGGCTAACGAAGGCCGGTGCCATATGTTGGGCGGCCTAAGAAGAGGCCAGCGGCTGGTGGAATAGGTCCCCAGTTGTGCGCTTTGAAAAAGACACCACTGACCACATACACACAGCTTTAGCCATCCAGCCATGTGTGCCTTTTCCTATAACCATCGATCATTGCCCCGCTTTCGTTTTTACGTTCGATATTCCATCAAGCCTTCATTTCATTTGATCGTGAGCACTGCACTTTTATGACATAGCAATTATTTATTCACCTATTTATTACCTTGTTTATTTATTTATTGCTGAGGAACAGCGTTAAAGTCTCATGAGAAGAAAGCTTGCAGGAAACTTTGTGCCATCTGTCCAAATAAAAAAAAAAAACAACTACCATCAAACCCGATGCGAACAGCTCATGATGGGACAAACCACCTAGAACGGGAACGGCTGCTGTTCTGCAGTAGCTGCTGTGTTCCTATTGGTTCCTGACCCATTCCCAATCATCACAATGTCTTATCAGTATGCTGGGGTCCAGACACTTAGCATGGCATCTGTTTTGTCCGTCTGTCTGTCCAATGTAAGTGCGCTTGCTCGCGAAGGACAGGGCATGTCATTTGCGTCAACAGAATGGATTCTATTTTCTTTACCTAGGACCTGTGTGAAGGCGCCCGAACGTGGGCCTATGTGTGACTGACGGGGGGTTAAGACGCTTTGTGGGGACGGGGGTGGAGGCAGGGTGAGGGTGGGGTCTGGGGAGGGGAAGGGGGGGTTCCTGCATGTTCCATCTCTTTGCATGAGGAATGTGCCTGCATATCGAACATGGGTAGGGCGAAAGGGGCGGGGAGTGACTGGAGGTCCAGAGGCATAACAAAATGTATTTTGTTATCTGTAACAAACTTTAACAGATCCTTACCAGAATAATAAACGATGTTTTCTAAGAACGGAGGGTGCTGGTGTACCTTTTAGACCATTATTGAAATGAATGGTTGGGTGCCAAGTCAAATCTGCACAATTTTTCCACTCAACATGGTTACAGTCGGTCAACCAAGACGTTTGGTGTGCAGCATTTTGGGTCCTTGGTTTAGCACTGGAGCTATGAGGTGACAAAGTCAACGGTCACCCAAATCTTTTCCCTAAATACACAGAAAAAAACTCTCAAACTGCAACTAGGTCTTCAATAAGGAAGTTCTGGCTTGTCGATGTGGTTTAAGACAGTGTGACTAACTGTGAACTATAGAAACTAAAGCCTGTTAGACAGGCGGTCCCCTGTAGAATCCGACTCCTTTTCGCAGGGACACACCGCACACAGGTATATGGACACTACACTCACAATTTCTGCTATTTCTATTCTTAAGCAAAGAGATTCAGTTTGAAAATTTCCGCACCAAATTGTCTGTTATACTGTCTATAACAGCTGCCTTTTTTTAAAAACCTCACATCTCCAAAACGGTAGGAAAAAAACATCTTTACTTATAATGTAAGTCAGTGGAACCAGAATTTTTACCAAGTAATTTTGGACCGTTTATTTTGATCCATTCATCATGAAATTTACGCACAACATGAAGAGCAACAGGCTTTTTCAAATTATGTAAAAAACTGAAAAAACTATAAAAATAGAGCGTTTTTTGTTCCGACAGCAGCGAAAAATTTTCACATTTTTCTGCCGAATTTTGTCGTATCCAAATCCGCCCAGAAGTCAAGACCACACGATACCAGCAGAGCTAGGAGGGCGAAGGCCAGCCCAGGCTTCCGCCGAGACCTCTGAAGTGCCACAGCATCACAGATCTGCTGCCAGCAAAACGTCATTGGACAGCTGAACACGCTTGGAGCAGAACGCTAACCACCAGTTGTTTTGTCGGCCAACAGATGCCTACGCTGGTTAGCATTGTGCTAGGTGACGGGGGTAGAGACGGGACCATCCTACCCACCCAGAGAGTGAGGCCATTTGTGCCCTCTTGGACTACTGGCTACGGACGGCTGAAATTACAATGAGTTTAGCTCATTTTTATAGCTCAGTCAGTTCTACTGTGACCATCATCAAGTCAGAAGACCAGAATGTGGTTGGAGAGATGTTTTGGGGATGCATTTACAGAAAAGATTTGGGTGACTATTGACCTCTAGTGTTTTAGCAACATAGCCTTGTATCTCCAGCTCGAAACTAAAGAAGCAAAATTTAGACAGCAAAGGTCTTGGCTGATCGACTACATCTAGGGAGCTTATTACCTTAAATCTATTGCCACCTTAAATTCACTGCTACTTTACATTTACTGATCCCTGAAATTCAGTACTATTTTAAATCTACCGGCATCTTAAATGTACTGATACCATAAATCTACCGCCACCTTAAATTCGCTGCCACCTTAAATTTCCTGATCTTTAACATTCATGATGTATTTACCTTATCAGAACAATTCACTTTATAGTCAGTTTTATACATTGAACCAACTACTGCGCTGTGTTGCTTGATCTAAACTAAATCTTAAAAGTAGAGGAACTGTTTTTAATTACAATTGAAGATGTTAGCAACCATGTAAATTTGATGTCATGCACTGAATGCACCATCCCATCGTTCCAAATAGAAATTTCCTCTTTCTTGATGTTTTCTTTGACTTTCCTAGTTGGAGCTAGAACATTCCAAGTTTCAGGCAAACGCAGCATTAGATCATGCTAACTGGTCCAGTGTTAGCCATGTTAGCATTTTTGTGTGCAACATTTTTTTAACCACCTTATAAAAAAGAATGTGCATATCCTTAAACTTGCATAGTTGTGTCCATGTTTATACTGTACAAAAGGTCTTCGATTTACTGAATTTATGGCTATTTATTTATGGAATTTGCCGGCAAAACCACACTTACTGCCAAGAGAAGTGGTTTTAAACTGTTTTCTTGGCTGCACTCAACTGTAAATACATATAAAAACCCCAGGCCACAGTTTGGGAACCAAACAGCCTGCACACTGTCAGCTAACTGGACTGTCTGAAGCACTTACTGTACTGAGAGAGAGCTCAGTGCTATCTAGGTGGTAAAAATCCTGAATGTGCGAGACGTCGTCTAACTGCCAGCTGCTCGAGTGTCCTCAACAAGGGACCCTTTGGAACAATGCCAATGTGCCAGACTGTTTAAGTGGGCATGCAACTGAGAAGGCCATACAAGGCCCCCGGAGCTGTAAGCCAGTGAAATAGCTTCCATAATTCAGAGAGAGGAATTACGTAGAAAATGTCTGGCCTCCAGGCAGCGATACAAAACAAGCAAATATTTGATCGCACAGCAACGACCATTTAGTCACCTAGACCAATCCGGGTGTTTCATAGAGAAGGATTTCAGGGTAAGCCAAAAGTGTGGACTGTCCAATATGAGGAAAGGAAGATTTCCTTGGATTTGGATCTGATTGAATACATTCTGATTATAGATTGACTGTGTTTAAGCTCACTCTACTCAACAGTCTGATGGAAAACCTCCGTTTACATGCTCACCACAAGTAATCAGATCCAAAAATACACTCATGTGTAGAGGACCGCTTAGTGTATGCGTTACCATGACAACCAGCATAATGCCAGTCCAGAGTGAGATGAGCAGCAGTGAGCAGTGATTGTGTTTTTAACTGCTTTAAAATGACGTCAGACTCAGGAAAACGTCCTTCACATGTCCTTATTAAAGAAGGCCGAGAGGAAGACGTCGTGTTCTGAGACGCGTAAGCTGGACGTCCGTCCCACCGCCGTCTTTTAAAGATCAGAGCATGAACTTCGTCTCCTCTGCAGACCAGTTTCTGCTCTGCCGTGTTGAACGGTATAAACTCACTGTGACGCGACGGACATGCAGAACTGACTTAAACGTTCCGATAGGGAATGTAATCGGATACAGGCGCTTACACGGATATTATTCTTCTATTTAATGGATTAATTACAGGTTTACCCACCTCGATCAATCGGATAGAAACTGTATTATGAACGGCCTCAATCGGACTATTCTAGTGTTTACATGGGCATTCTATTCCGACTATTAGTCGGTTTATAAACTGATAATTAGGCTGCATGTAAACATGGCTAGTGAACCGAAGGACTCTTTACTTTGTGTCCGAATCTGTAGCGTAGTTCATTAGCAAACCACGGTCAGATCAGCTAATACACCTAACACACACTTTTGTCAAGACAAGTAAATTTAGAGCTCATCATTAATTCCAAATGATTCTATTTTGCATGTAGACCACTGTAGTCATCCATCATTCTGTGGTCCACACCATGCCCATATTAGGAACGCCTGGCCCAAGCTCGATTTCTCTTTGCCCAGAATGAATGGGGTTTAATAAATATCCAATAACAATATCGAGAACTTGATGTTTTGTCCTGTGTACACTTTTCTCCCAAATATTACTGGATCCTCTGAATTATGAGGTTGTTAAAGAGTTAAAATATGCATAGTGCATGCAGGCTAAAGCTAATGTACATCATTTTCACATCACTAAGCTACACTAAACTAAAACAGACAGTGGATGTGTTCTGACGAGTTGTGCTACCTTTTCAAAATTTCCCACCATGGCACATATTTATGGGTAATTCCATACATAAAAATTCCAGGTAGGACATTTTAGCTTTCATGTAACAATATTTGACTCTTTAGCGACTTTGTAATTCAGAGAATCCAGTGACATTCCAGAGAAAAACGTTCAGAGGACAAAACGCATCAGGTTATCATCACAGGACACAACAGAGGCAATTTTCAAAAGCTTCATTCTTCTGATATACACTCACCGGCCACTTTATTAGGTACTAGTAAAAGGTTGGACCCTTCAGAACTGCCTTAACGCCTTGAGAACTGCTTTAATTCTTCGTGGCAGACTTTCAACAAGGTGTTGGAAACGTTCCTCAGAGATTTTGGTTGGTTTGAGTTCCTGTTGTCTTTCTATCATCTGGAACCAGTCTGCCCATTCTCCTCTGACCTCTCACATCAACAAGGCATTTTAATCCACACAACTGACCGCTCACTGGATGTTTCCTCTTTTCCGGACCGTTCTCTGTAAACCCTGGAGATGGTTGTGACCACTTTGGTTCCTGGGAGTGTATTTGTCACCTGCCGCTACACGTCATACAAAAGCCTTGATTTGTGGTGGGTCAGTTGGCTTGTCAAAAGGCCCTTTCCTGGCGTGTGAGATTACCACATTGGCCCTTTTGTGGCGCAGCATGTTAAACTGGAAACTCAACCTCACGCCGT
>NC_051216.1:45119298-45216798 GCF_015220715.1 Pygocentrus nattereri
TAGATTCTCAAGAATGAAGGTAAAATTAAGCTTCTCTACAACATTTGGCCGACGCTCTGATCCAGAGCGACTTACAATTTGATCATTTTACACAGGAAGGCGAAGGCGGTGTTGGGAGTCTTGCCCAAGGACAATCACTGGTATAGTGTAGGGTGCTTGCCCTGGCGGGGGATTGAACCCCAGTCTACAGCGTAGAAGGCAGTGGTGTTACTCACTACACTATACACTACATTAATATCCAGAATGCTTCATACTTGAAAGCAGTAATTAAATGACAAGAAACTACTAAGTAAACAGATCATTACTGTATATTATTTATGATTAGAATACTTTTATTGTACATTTAATTACCTTTTTTTTACTACGGAAGCCCTAAATGGCATGGATTTTTTCCCCATTAAAGCAGGTATTTTAATTTGTTTCCTCGTGATATTCATAAGATTTTTGAGTGAATTATATTAAGGCATATGGGGCACAGATCTTGAGGTCTCAAGAAAATAACATGTTATATTTTAATAATGATATAAATAACTCAAGACATTTCTTTTTAAATAACAGAAACAGAAAATTAGAAATTTTGCAGATCTGGCCCTTTAAGCCTTTCATTCTAAATACTATATAACGCATCCAAATGTCCAGTGTTGTACAGATTATAAATGATTACAATATAATTGCAATAAATTATTATTAGAAATGATTCCAATGTTATTACAATAAGTTATCAATACAAAGAGTCCAACTTTTGAATGGGAGTGTATGAGAACGGCATGTGCTGTGAATGTGGAAGCTGTACCATGTAGTATTTGACTTTCTGGAGCATGTCATCATTGGTCATGATGAGCTCTTTGGCTGTGTTGCCATCAGCAATGTTAGCCAGTATGCACAACGTCTGCAAAGTAAGCAGTAAAGAAGCAATTTACAATAACATTTCAATAACAAACGTCTTTATAATGTAATATTAAACGTAGCTGCTTTAATAAATCAACATTAACAGCATTAAAGAGCCCATTTAATGGAAAACGGAGCCATCCTAATTTTTTAAAATATAACAGTTGTATGTTGTACATAATCACTGCTAATGGATCAAACATACTGTTGCCAGATTTGAAAAACTCCAAAAACAGCCTGTTCGGAATTCCGTTTTTTTGTGATGTCACTAAAACCAACATACTTTCACTTTTTCCACTTTATCAGCTCCACTTACTTTATAGCTGTTCTTTGTAGTTCTACAGTTACAGACTGTAGTCCATCTGTTTCTCTGATACTCTGTTACCCTGTTCTTCAGTGGTCAGGACCCCCATGGACCCTCACAGAGCAGGTACTATTTTGGTGGTGGGTCATTCTCAGCACTGCAGTAACACTGACGTGGTGGTGTTGTGTTAGTGTGTGTTGCGCTGGTCTGAGTGGATCAGACACAGCAGTGCTGCTGGAGTTGTTAAACACCTCAGTGTCGCTGCTGGACTGAGAATAGCCCACCAACCCAAAATATCCAGCCAACAGCGTCCTGTGACCACTGATGGACACGCACTGTGCAGCAGCAGATGAGCTGTCATCTCTAACTTTAATCTATAAGGTGGACTGACAAGGTAGGAGTGTCTGACAGAGTGGACAGTGAGTGGACAGGCAGTGTTTAAAACCTCTTAAAGGCACAATAACAAAAGCAGTCTAAGGGCTCAAGAGAATAAAAAATGGTCATGTAAATTAGTCGCCGTTTTTGTACGTAAGGGCCCTTTAATGCAGTCAGAAAAGATGAGTGAGTGGCGATTTGTGTCCTCACCTGCTCCTTGACCTCTATGCTGTGCTCTCCCTCCAGGATCAGTGTAACTGCCTGCATGATCTGCTTGCCGTGTGAGCTCATGATCTGGTCTATGTGCTAGCAGAAAGATGGAGAGAGGATTAGAGAAAGCTTATAATCTTGTTATGCTCAGAGAGGAGGGCTGCTGAGAGGTCATGCGCTGGTGCCCATGGATTTCGTTTGGTTTCTACTCTTTTCAGGAAATAATCTTCCAGGACTTTTCCAGGGTCTTTCTTATGACTTCCAAACATGACAGCAGCACATACACACATTATATATATATATATATATAAAAATATGGTAACACTTTATTTGAAGTGTACCTACTTAAGGGCTTTATGACGCATTCATAAGCACTGAATAATGTGTTTATGAAGCACTACTTGAACATTTATTAAGTGCTTATGTCGGTTCTCGCAACCTGACATAAGACGTTTTATGAAATAAATGACATTGTACTGACATGATATGAATAAACGTTGAACCCTATACATAATTACATCAATCATCTTATCTATGCCATGGAGTGAAGAGGGGGTGGTTTCCAGGCATATTTAACCTGATATCAGTACAATGTCGTCTTAAGAATGCTGACATAAATAGTTATGTATAGTGTTTTAAATGTTTAGTGCTGTAAATATGTTCTGCACTGTAACACCAACAAAACTTTGCGTTTGTACAAATTGAACATTTCAATGTTCAAACAAACATTTCTGTCAGACCAACAAAAGCATATAAACACTATGATATGCGAGAGTCTGTGTGTTTGTTTCTCTCTTACTGGCCGCGTGGAGAGCAGGTTCCGCAGCAGGCCGAGCGTCTTCATAAGCACGTTGGCGTCGGGGTCCGAGAGGAGCCGGAAAAGCTGTTCTGTCCCGAGCGCCCTCATGATCTCCACCTTCACCTTCTGATCTGCCTGAAAGGCCATGTTCTGTACAGACACACACACTTTATATAAGCGCACAGTCTTTAAAGACGGTCAGTGAAATCCATTCACGGAGCAACTCTTACCATAAGAGCCCAGATGCCGTTGACTCTCAGCGCTGGACTGTCGCTTTGTGTTAAGCTGCATAGTAACTCAATCACCCCTGACTCCAGGATGGGCTGGACACGGAGACAAAACCAATTGCGGTCAAAAAAAATTATAAGAAAAAAAAAAAAAAAGTGGACTGCAACCATCATCTGCCAGCCCTGGTGTTGGAGGCCCTGCTCGTACATGCACCTTAAGAGATAAATCATTAAAATCCAGTTGATTTTAAAATGATGTGCATTAACTAGTGATGCTACAATGAGTTACCGTGGACAGAGTAGTGTTGCAGTGGAGAAGAGCGGGTTTTGTTGGCCAGAAAAGCAGCTGTAAAGTATGTTTCATAGTTTTGATCCTCATCTGTCTCTTTCACCAACAGTCTCTGTAGCTCAGTGACTGCAGGAATCACATTTGAGGCTAATGAATCCAAGGAGCTCACGCTGTGGTTTGTTGGTCAAGTACGAGTAAATAGGGTCAATACCCTGAAACCAGTACCGGTATCAATGCATCCCTAATCTGATCCGACTAACCAATTAATTAATAAGTCTGTCCTAGGATGTAAGAGCAGTGGCTCCAACACCAGGGCTGGCAGATGATACCGATCAACTACATCGAATCAGTGCATCACTTATTAAAACACAATGAAACACTGTTTAAAAAAATAATAATAATAAGGCTGCCCTGCGTAGGATTTTGGGATTTGGAGACCTCTCTGGTGGAAATGTGTAATTGCATGCAACATGTGGAAGAACATATGCAATGCAGGTTGTGCTTTAGACTCCTTCTCTGAGTGAACGGACTGAGAGTGCTCTGAAAGAATGCTCAGTCAAAACCTGGTCATATCTTCTAAGGACAAGAGTGAATAAGCTACTATTGTCATAATAACTATATCAGTATAGTGTTGATTTTGCATGGTGTTTTGAGCCTGTGCGTAACGTTTCTATATAATCATGTACACATGCACGGTTCAAAAACACCTCTGACTTAAATTAGTTTTCTTTTCGTGACTCAGTAACGCTGCTTCTCTCAATTGTAACAGAACACATCTTACATACATCCGCTGTAATAAAGTGTATGTGGTTGCCTGACCTCTTTGCTGGGTGAAAACTCCAGTAGAAGATTGCATAGTGTTGAAGAGGCCATGACCAGCACCTCGTCTGGGGCGTTCTGTAATAACTACACAGGTACAACAGGTCAGCAAAACCAGCAACACTTTCTATGAATGTCACATTTGGTAGCATCCATAAACACACTCATAACATGTTATGATGCATCCATACGGCATTATAAACATATATAAAAATGCACTGAATTATACTTTATAGCCATGTTTCTTATACATTATGAAAGCTTAATATAACGCATTATAAGTAGTGTTAATAACATGCTATACTGTCAGTGCCAAAGAAGTCAGTCCCAGCTTGGAGAGCATAAAGAAAAATACAACGTTTATTTACGACCTGAGATTTCCAGGCTTTTATTTCTCAGCGCTGGTGCTGTTAGAACTGCATCTTCGGGCTTCAGTGCGGAATATTCAGGCGCTCCAAAACAGACAGTGCCGCCTAGAATTATTGCTACAGTGAGCTTTTCTTACCCAGCGCTCTCACTTTAAATGTTACAGCACATCACAGCAAACCAAGTACCCATCAGCCCCTTCCCTGAACCCCTTCTGACATCACACTGAGCGTGAAGTCACTGTGGAGTGATGGCCTGGAGAGGGATAGGTGAGATAGTAGAGAGCCGTCACTGTAATCTGTTCCCTCACTGGTTCTAACGTCAAGCACTAGAACCCTTCACTCTGTAACACTACAGTACAGTAGTGCTGGTTTCTGCTGCCGTTCTATGGGATATGCAGTGTTAAGTCAGTGCCAGGCTAACGGTGGTGCACATTAACAGTGGTGTACAATGACTTTCCCACATTGGGTGAAACTCTGACGGCAGCTCTAGTTTAAACTCTGACATCTGAAGCCTGTAGGAGGCTTTAGTCCAGTACGCTTCACTTTACTAAGAGCGGACAAATACAGCTTATAAGCTCTTATAATTTATGAACAGTACTTATAATGCATTGTTAACAATTCATAATGCATTATATGCATGGCTATAACGTAATGCATTTTTATAAATATTTATAGCCATGTTTGTTTATATGCCTTATGAACGCATTATAAAATGTTATGGATGTGTTTATAGATGCTCACTACAGGTGGCACACACAGAAAGCGTAACCGCAAAACCTTCGTACTCTGAGCGGTTGCAAAGCAAAATGTCGAACCTTCATTAGCGGCTTCCATACGGCGTGGTCGTGGAAACTCGTCCTCAGCTGCTGCACAGATCGCGACAAACTGTGGAGACATCTGCAGAGAGAATGATGAGCTTTTATAGTACACACTAACATTGCTGACCCTGCTAAAGTAGCACTTTTAAATCGCACGTACCAAAAATATCAAACATTAAAGATTACCACTAATTTAAAACTAAAGGATTCAAATGATCAGTAAGAATTTGCAGGAAAAAAAAAAATGATGTGATTTTTCCAGAATGTTGAAAGAACATCTATAAAATGAGTGCCTCTTATTTCAAAAGCGTTAAAACAAGTCATTTGACAAATTATTTATAAAGAGATCATTACAGAAATTACACTTTACAGATTACAGAATTTACCCTCCAGTAACTTTTTGCTGTTCTCAAAAAGCTTGTAACACTGGGGGGGGGGGGGGGGGGAATGAAATGCCTTCCATCATTTAATTTACAACACTTCATCTACGCTCTGTAAGCTATTACTGAATAAAACAATTATTAATGCACCAGAGGATTACAGTAGGGTACAGTAGGGTAGTGTAAGTAAGTCATTTATGGGTGACATAAGACATGTAGTATCATACACCCATCATGACAGAGATGGTCAGATACAGTACATGTCCAAAGATTTGTAGATGCCAGCATTTCTTCTGAAATCAAGGATATTAATAGGGAGTTTGTCCCCCTTTGCTGCTCTACTTTTCTAGGAAGGAGGCTCATGTACAGGCAATGCGTTTTTATGGAGATCGTGGTGCAACTTAACGCTGTGAACAATAACATAACTGAAAGCTCTGTTCAGAAGGGTTGGTCAAGTACGAGCAAATGGGGTCGATACCCGAAAACAGTACCGGTATCGATGCATCCCTAATCATCCTCTGCCAGCCCCTCCAACACCAGGGCTGGCAGATGATGATACTGATCCACTATATTCTATCAGTGCATCATTAATTAAAACACAATGAAACACTGTTAAAATGCAAGATTTAAGGATTTGGAGACCTCTCTGGTGGAAATGTGTAACTGCAACATGTGGAAGAACATTTTGCAATGCAGGCTGTGCTTTACACCCCTTTTCTGAGCGGATGAACCTGATGACTGCAAGTGCATTGAAAACATTGTCAAAACCTGGACATGTCTTCTGAGGATGAGAGTGAATTGGCTATTATTGCTGTAATATCTTTATCAGTATAATGCTGCCTGGATACTTCGGACATATAGTGCATGAATGTTTCCGTACCAGAAGCCCCTGCATCATGTTGAGAATATACACCCATCAGCTATAATATTAAAAACATCTAGCAGCACTACTGTGTCTGATCCACTCACACTAGCACCACACACACTGACACCACCACCACCAAGTAAGTGTCAATGCAGGGCTAAGAATGATCCACTACCCAAATAGTACCTGCTCTGTGGGGGTCCTGACCACTGAAGAACTTAGAAACTTATGGATGACAGTCTGTAACTGTGGAACTACAAAGTGCTCCTATATGGTCAGGGGAGCTGATGAAATGGACAGTGAGTTAATGTTGTGGCTGATCTGTGGACTCAAATTTGCAGTGCAGGAAAGGCTTCAGGTGCAAGACGAACTAAACAAATAACCATGTGGGAAGAAATGTGCAAAATCCTGGGGGGGCCCAGAAAAGTCACACTTGAAGACAGAGAGAGATACCTGACGGCGGCTAAGCGGACCTTGATGCTGGACTCGGAAAGGCCGCTCACTATCCTGTCCATCATGTTCTCAGTCTCTGTGATCTGTGGAGAAGGAAAGAGAGGCTGGAAAAATGTGCCGCTAAACACACGAGACAGTCTCCAGGAACAAGTAGGCCGATTATCTTCAGGTTTAACCTAATTTTCAATTTTTAACTCAAAGATTCAACTTTGCTATTTTGTGTGATAAAAAGTTCTGATTGAGAGATAAATGCAAACTTTATTATCTATATCAAAACATCAGCACATGAGAAGCATGCAAATGAGTGATCTAATAAAATACTACACCTGAACTGCGTCAGGTAAAATACACCATACAATATTCATTATATGCTTATAGTTGTACCACAAAATTCATCACTATAAATTGGGCTGGGCAATGACATTTATCACTACTCTGATAAATGACATCATGATGTTGATGTTCTTTGGGCTTACAAGGTGATACACTAGGGGTGTAACGATGCACTCTGCTCACGTTTCGATTCGATTCACGATACAAGGCTCACGATTCAATTCTCTTACGATATTTTAAACAAAATTTGAATGAACAAAAATTACGAATGACATTCCTTCCTTTTATTTCTGAAGTGTAAACAATTCAAACAAAAAACTTTAGTCCCCTGCATTAGAGGAAATTCCAAGGAACAAAGGAACATGGTCCTTTTTATTTCTGAACATTAACAATTCAAATTCTGTGTACTTTCTTGAACAAAATTTAACAAAAATTTGCGTTTGATTTAAACTAAAAGAATGTTTTCTCTGAAGCAATTTTTAAAAATTAGAAGGAAAAGGGAAAATTGTGACACTGAGGAGTTCTTTTTGTCAGACAGCGTGGTGGTGGCTGTTTTCCACTCTTGCTGAATGAGCTGAGGTACAGGGTGCAGAGGGCACCTCACCTTTTTCCGAATGTCCTCATCGTTAGAGCCCAGAGAGGCGTAGAGCTTAAAGGCTGCTTGCCTGAGCTCATGAGCATGTTTCAGGTCATGGTCCAACTAGAGACTTATAGAGAGAGAGAGATAGAGAGAGAGAGAGAGAGAGAGAGAGAGAGAGAGAGGAGAGAGAGAAGAGAGAGAGAAGAGAGAGAGAGAGAGAGAGAAGAGAGAAGAGAGAGAGAGAGAGAGAGAGAGAGAGAGAGAGAGAGAGGAGAGAGAGAAGAGAGAGAGAAGAGAGAGAGAGAGAGAGAGAAGAGAGAGAGAGAGAAGAGAGAGAGAGAGAGAGAGAGAGAGAGAATGATTATTCCAAGACTTTGTAATGCAGCTATTAACTAAAGAAAAATTAAGACAGATGTGGAAAAAATTCTTCTGACAGTAGTTTGTTTATATATATATATATATATATATATATATATATATGCATGCTGGAGCCTGTCCCAGCGGCCATCGGGAGGAAGGCAGGATACACCCTGGACATGTCGCCAGTCCATCGCAGGGCAGACAGACAGACACTCACACACTAACACACTCACACCCAGGGGTAATGTAGCACGTCCAATTGGCCTGACTGCATGTCTTTGGACTGTGGGAGGAAACCGGAGAACCCGGAGGAAACCCACGCAGACACGGGGAGAACATGCAAACTCCACACAGAGAGGACCCTGGTCACCCGGCTGGGGAATCGAACCCAGGCCCTCCTCGGTGTGACCCACCACGCCACCGTGCTGCCATATTACACACACACACACACACACACACACACACACACACACACACACACTATTTGTAGTACAAAGGATCGTCAGGTTGAACTGGAGGTGGAACAGCTACCTTGTTTCCTATCACTGTATAAAAGAAGCCCCACGCTGCCTTGACTGAGGGATGCCCTGCAATACTTTGAATAGGCCTCATTTTATAGAAAATCACTTTATAAAAACAGGCACAATCTAAATTTTAATCACAGTCGCAATATTTTGCCCAGTTTGTTCAGCTTTAGAGTGAAGGACATTCATATTCATCGTTTGCTTGCTCAAAATAGCAAAATAAAAATAAAAAAATGAAAAGTTTGTAAGGTCATGTAATTTACACATTAAACAAATACTTAAACAGCACCAAGACATCATGTTATCAGGCACAGAAAGGGGCTAATAATAATGCCAGTTATTAGCTTTGCTTCCAAACTTCCCATGTGTCTGCCCTCCGCAGTACTGCCTCATCAGTGTCCTCAGCGCAGCACAAACACACGTCTGTGTCCATGTTAGCACGTTATTTATATGTTATGAATGTTTTATGAAGCCTTTAAAAATAGTGACCTTCAAATGTCAGTGAGCAGATGAAATGATCAGTGAAACTGTGCGAGTGTCTCACCCTCTTGATGTCGGTGATGGCGCTGACCGAGCTGGGGTATTTGAAGTAGTCTGCTAGCATGGCCACCAGGTGGTCAGTGATGCTGGCTATCCGCTGCAGCTCCACGTCCGGCTCCATGAGAAAGGCCAGAGTCTCCGCCCCCTCCACTCGCTCCTCCAACAACCGGTCCTTACTGCACATCCGCACCAGGCACGGCAGAGTCTGAGCAAACAAACCCAATAAACAGCCGATCAGATAAGCCCTTCATGATGTCGGAGTCACATCGATATTAGTTACCAAAGAGGATTTTCTTTGTTAAGATATCATTCACAGTGGTTTCCGGTTAAATGCTCACAGTGGTGGTGATGGGAACCAGACGTCTGAAGCATTTAATGCCTTTAAAAGCTCCCTCACAGAGACTTACTAAATAAAACAGGTGTCAATACAGCGTCTGATGTCCAGAACATGTTTCCCAATAGTTTTAAGATCAGCTCTGGCCTAAAGCAGCCTTTTACAAGACTTTCATGGTGGGTGATATACATGCAGGGCTTACAAGGCAAAATAATAAAGCTTATTTTCTGAGATTTAACATAATTTTACAATTATGAACATCACATATAAAAAAAAAAAACTCAACAGTACATAAAACGGCTGTATTTGCGTTGTAAACACTGTGACCCCTGGTTCCCATCACCACCACTGTAAAGAATCCAATGCTGGTCACTCTGAATGACCTTGACTATATTTAGTATTTTAAAGTAAGTATGTTTATTCCTTCTCATGTAAAGTTCTCATTTTGGAAACACGAGGTTTTGTTCCGACAGTAGCGAAATATATATTTTAATACCATTTATGCATGCACCGATGTAGGGATTTCAGGCTGAGGCCAGTCTCTTTCCTGTGCATATCTGCTGATTCCAATACACAATCATTTTGTAAATAATAATAATAATAATAATAATAATAATAATTTTGACTAGATCCACTTGGATTAGCAATACAGAGAAATATAACTTATTTCTGTAGGGTTACAAATGTAATAACAAATATGATAAAAGGCAGATTATTTAGCAAAGTAACCCAGCGTCGCTTACAATACCAACGTCACTGCGATATCACTGCACCACTAGACCTATTTATCTAAGGGCAAATGTTCTGCTCTTATTGAAGAGCATCAGGGATGTCAAACTAAACCCCTGAATGGGCCGTATTAAAGAAATCTCAGTTAACAGTTTGTCATGATCCCAACTGGCCATCGTTTGTTCAACATATATCGCAACTACAACGGCAAAAAAACACTGAATATGTGAACCAAACACGTGAATTAAAAAATGATTTTAAACAAAAACAATTTGAGGGTTTAGGTGATGCTGGTTATTGAGGTGATGCACTGATCTGATATAAACAAATCAGGTATCAGTCATATATTGATTTGTCATATATGACGGATCCACTTTCAACACCGTTTTAGTCGTGGCTGTTAAAACAAAAAAAAAAAAATGTAGAATTTGATAAACTATCTACAACACTGGCCACCAACCCTTGACCTGGAGATCTTCCTGCCGAGTCTAGGGGGGCAGTCATGGGCTGGAGGTTAGGGAACTGGCCCTGTGAACGAAGGTTGCCATTCGAACCCCCAGCGCCGACAGTCCATAACTGAGGTGTTCTTGAGCAAGACGCCTAACCCCCAACTGCTCCCTGGGCGCTGTGGATAGGGCTGCCCACCGCTCCGGGCAAGTGTGCTCACTGGTGTGTATGTGGTGTTTCACTTCATGGACGGGTTAAATGCAGAGGTGAAATTAGTACCAACCACACCTGATCCAGCTAATGAACTTCAGATGTTGGATGCACACGTGGCGCTTCCACACTCTTTACCACTTCTTAGTCGTGGTTGTTATAAAACTGTGTTTAATCTGATAACCCTGGACCTGGAGATCGGCCTTCCTGCAGAGTCTAGTACCAACCACCCTGCCACACCTGCTTCAGCTAACGAACTTCCCCAGACGTCTATGATGGGTTGGATCAGATGCATTCACGTTAGATAAGGAAGGGCAGCGTGTCAGATGCAGGGTGGATCTAAACTCTAAGGTAAAGCCGATCTCCAGGAGGAGGGCTGATGACCACCGTCCCAGAACAATCTGACCTAAAAATTTGTGCAGTTCTAAAAATAATCAAAACAGAGAACTAATATTCCACTCTAAACCACAAATCTAATAAATTAAGACATGCCTGACGTCTAAAGTTTGTTTCTTTAGTGTTGTCCCAGAGCTACAAGGCTAATGTAGCCAACAAGTACTGGAAACTTAAACCCCACTCATTTGGTCTCAAACCAGGTGGAGTTGTTAAGTATCTCTAATAGTTGTGCTCATGTGGTTTCTGACGCTGTAGGACAATATCTATAAACCTGGAAAGACGTACGTCACCTAGATGACGGTCTAAACTGTCTCTGTATTTTAGCCACTCTTTTTCTATGAGGTTATTAAATATTATTTTATTTGTTTTTATTAACTCTGTAACTTTTGTTTCCCTTGCCTTTTGTGTTCATCTCGTTTGCATTTTGAACATCTCTCTTGGGTGATGTGTGGGGGCTGCGGAGAGCAGGTCCCCTGTCATGTAACGACCTCCAATGGTGAACCTGTTTCACACCTGGTTATCTATAGCTCCCCAATCTAGCAATGCCTTTTGTTGAAGGGATATCTCAGAGACAACCTGGCTTCTAGATGGGGGAGACTATAAATTCCAGGGTGGGTCTCAACATCCCTATTTTAATTACAAAGGTAGAGGCAGTCACCCATCCAGCAGGGGGGGGGTTCTGGGTCATTTAGAGACAACTAGAGGGTGTGTGTTACATTCGTGACTAAGTTCATCGTTTTGTAAGCTTAGTCAGCCTCGCTTGGTTGGGAAGATGCTCATTTATTAAGCTTCTTTTCCTTGACAAAGTCTCCACTCCTGTTTCTCCAAGAAACCAACGTTTGCCAAGAGAAGTCAACAAGGGTCATTCTACAGAAACGTCCATTCTTGTGTCCCTAGAGTTTAGAGATATATGACACTTAAAAAAAACATGTTAAGGTTGCAATTTATTCATATTTTAAAATGAAGCAATACGTTATTTTAACAATTATACCGTCTACAGCCATCAATTTAGCAATATTGGCTTTTAAATCAATCATCTAGAATTCCAGGCACCTCAGAAGAGCTCATCCTCACAGTCATGTGTGAAGGCTGAGGCCACATTTTGAAGGAAAAAAAAAAATCTGCAATTTTAACCGCAATGATCTATAAATGACTATGAATTTATACATTAAAAGACAAAGAAAACAAATGGCAAATAAATATTCTTTAATATATAATCAAAGTTGCTGTCCTAAGGAGTCGTGTCACTCGTGTTACCGCGTAATAAAAAAATCTCTTATTTTGAAATAAAAGTCACACTGACGACGTCACTCGACTTCCTTTCACCCGTTTTCTGAGGATCTATGAAGAAAAGCTCACGGTGAGTCCACTGAGCCTTTCAGTTCTCAGGGAATTTCTCATTTAGCTCCTGATCTCATATGAAGCTTTTAGCTGATGTCACTGGTGTGACCGACTTTATTCTGAGGTCATTGTGAAAAAATAGAAATGGATTAAATTCCATATTTTAGTGGATGTTCCATGATGGACAGCGTGTGGTTTGATGTTCTGTAGCAGCCGTTTTGTAAAATGCATTGATCATTAAAAACGTCTCTGGTGTTTCCTTTATTGTGTGTAACACCAATGACGATCGGTAACACCAGTGACTCCAGAGAGATGGACAGAGAGAAAAGTGGACATTTCTGTAGGATGACCCATCACTTTAAGGAGTGTCAGGGATTTCTGAAGGACAGATTGGCAATATGCACACCTACCTTTAGCACAATACAGTTATCGTCCGTCCTGATGGCTCCTGCTCGACACATGTATGTTAAACTGAAAGAGAGAAAAATCATTTCATATTTTTTTCTCTCTCTTTTCACTTAATTTGTTTTAAACCAATTAAACAAACAAAATCTTATCAAAATGTCATGACTTTCCTGATGGATCAATGAAAACAATAAAAATTCTTCGCAAATAGTGTAAATAATGTGAAACATAGGCTACGTTCACATTAGCAGACTGAAGTGTAACGAATCTGATTTTTTCTGCCCTGATGTGACTCAGATCTGGTGTTTTCAGGGCTGTGTGGACACAAATCTGATCTTTTCAAATCCCACCTGAGCCACTTTCATATGTGGTCCCAGATCGGATGCGTATGCGTTTGGTGGCCACGCGACCTGGACGTGACGCTCAGATCGGAATTCATGTCCTTTTTTTCACTGCGCGTGCGGCATCTTTCAGCGTTACCGTGGAAACAGCGCCGAACAGACGTTAAAGCCTGTAAACGGTGGAAAAGCAGCTCATCTCACTTTTTCCTCCCTCGTCTGGCTCTAATAATGAAGCTGAGAGCTGATCAGAGTTAATGATCTTCTCAGCGAAGCTCGTTCTGCTCGTTAGTTTGTGCCGATGATGCAGTGATTCAGTCACGTGACGTTACTGAGTAGGAGGAGCTCATGAGGTCATTTCAGGAGCCGGTTCATCACATTAATGACCGATTTGAGTCACTGACCCTAAATAAGTGTGAACCATCATGTCCGAGAGATAAATATACCCTTTATACTCATTCTTTCTACTTTTTTCCTCTTCATTTGCTTTATTCTAAATTATTGCCATATTCTGTTATATTTTATGCTAATAATTTCAAAATTCTGTTGCGATTCCAGACAAAATATGATTTTTTCAGAATTGCAGAATCTAAGCCAATATTTCATGATTTTCCTGAAAGTGATGAAAAATATAATACAGTGCAAATACTTTAAATAAATGTGGTCACGCAAATAAAACTAAGAGCCTGTTTACACCTTATGATCAGGCATAACAAACAGTACCTGCTCTGTGAGGGTCCATGGGGGTCCTGACGACTGAAGAACAGGGTAAAAGGGGCTAACAAAGTATCAGAGAAACAGATGGACTACAGTCTGTAACTGTAGAACTACAAAGTGCAGCTATACAGTAAGTGGAGCTGAGAAGATGGACAGTGAGGTGGTCATGATGTTAGGCCTGATCGATGCAGGTTACCATGCAGTTTTGGTGATCACATCATGCTCTGATTTCACTTTAGCTTGTCCACTTATATCCGAACAGGGGTAAAGAAGGAAAATGTAAATGAGAAATGTGTTAACCTGCTTCTTACGTATAAAAGTACAATCAAATCAAATGTGGCCAAACATGGGGATGCATTTTAGAGAAGGGTATAAAAGGAATCCAGCCATTTCCCCAGATATGATCCAGACATGTAACATATGTTAATGCAAGATGTACACAGGCTCTTACAGAACTGAACTCAACTTAACTGGACAAGATTAAAACTCGCTGTAATTTACTTACTATTTATCAAACTAAGACCTTGAAGGGCAGTGAAACAAAGTTGTGTTACAGTCTGTTAAATGTACTAACCAGCAGAGGGCAGTATGAACCTACAGACAGCTCTAGACATTCTGGAGACACTGAAAGCTCTTCTGAACTTTTCTGAAATGCTCAAATCAACACACACACACACACAATCAGTACAGACACAGTAAGAACACAATCAGCTATTTGAGCTTCCCTCACCATTTGGCTGCTGTCAGCTGCATTTCGATGGGTTTATCCCTTTGCATCATTCGGACAAAAACCTGAGAGAGCAGCTCCCCGTCCACCAGCACTGAGCAGGAAACACAGACACACATGCATTTTAAATGTGACATGAAAGCTTCTCAAACCAGACCGGCAATGTTTCTGGCTTGATCCCGGCTTCCGACACACCAGTGCAAAGATTTCTGCCAATCCGATTGAATACATCTTCGTTTATATGCTCGCTACAAGTAATCTGATGAAAAGCGGCACGTATGTGTGGAGAACCACTTAGTGTAATTGTTACCATGACGGCGAGCATCACGTCCAGTCAGAGTGAGATGAGCAGCAGTGAGCAGTGCTTGTGTCTTTAATTACTTTAAAATGACGTCAGACTCAGGAAAACGTCCTTCACATGTCCTTATTAAAGAAGGCTGAGAGGAAGACGTCACGTAAGCTGGACGTCCGTCCCACCGCCGTCTTTTAAAGACCAGAGCATGAAGTTCGTCTCCTCTGCAGACCGGTTTCTGCTCCGCCATGTCGAACAGTATAAACTCTCGCATGCTCGGATTTAAACTTTCCGATAGGGAATGTAATCGGATACAGACGTTTACACGGATATTATTCTTCTATTTAACGGATTATTTACAGGATTACCCACCTCGTTCAATCGGATAGAAATTGTATTCCGAATGGCCTCAATTGGACTAGACTATTCAGAGCGAAGTGTTTACATGGACGTAACCTATTCCGACTGAGGTATTAGTTGGATTATTAGGCTGCAGACATGGCTAGTGTTTTTAATGGCTTGGGTCTGGTATTTTTGGAGCTGAGAAACAGCTAGAAATTCAGTATTGAACATTCTTAAAGGTACTGAATTATTTTGATATTGATATTGATATTTTGATCTTTGATAACCAGTCCTACACAGTTAATGAGCAGCAAGTCTCATGTAAAAGTCAGGCAGCTGCACGAAAACCGATATCACACCTGGTGATGTGTCCTCACTGAAAACATTTCTGCTGTGTTGTTTTTTCTCAACAAAGATAAAACTTGTTTCTATCAAATATTTCATCAGATTTGGCCTGACCTGATTTCACCCAACTTGGCAACTCTGTAATATTACTCAGTAATAAAGAGGTGTTTTGGTTCGTGCCAGCCCTGAAGAATATCACGCATGCTGGATATCGTGGTATATACACCTTATACCTGAATACCTTATAACTGAGTACAGGCACATGACTAGGGAAAACACTGGATTACAAATGAAAAGTCTATGGAAAGATTCAGAGGAAGTGAGAGGAAAAAGAAAAAAGGAAAGGTTCCTCTCACCATTCACCAGAGTCATGGACACCTGAGTGTTCTCGTATGCCAGGACGGAGAAACATTTTAATGCCTGCATTCGTACCTAGAGATAGAGATAGAGAGAGAGAGAGAGAGAGAGAGAGAGAGAGAGAGAGAGAGAGAGAGAGAGAAAAGAAAGAAAAAGAGAGAGAAAGAGAGAGAGAGAAAAGAAAGAAAGAAAGAGAGAGAGAGAGAGAGAGAGAGAGAGAGAGAGAGAGAGAGAGAGAGAGAGAGAGCGAGAGAGAGAGAGAGGGAAAAAGAGAGAGAAAAACAGAGATAGAGAGGGAAAAAGAGAGAGAAAGACAGAGAGAAAAGAAAGAGAAAAAAGAAAGAAAGAAATAAAGAAAGAAAGAAAGAGAGAGAAAAACAAAAAGAAAGAAAGAAAAAAGAGAAAGAGACAGAGAGACAGAGAGAGAGAGAGAGAGAGAGAGAGAGAGAGAGAGAGAGAGAGAGAGAGAGAGAGAGTGAAAGAAAAAGAGAGTAAGAGAGAGAGAGAGAGAGAGAGAGAGAGAGAGAGATAGAAAAGAAAGAAAGAGAAAAAAGAAAGAAATAAAGAAAGAAAGAGAGAAAAAAAGAGAAAAAGAGAGAGAGAGAGAGAGAGACAGTGAGAGAGAGAGAGAGAGAGATAGCGAGAGAGAGAGAGAGAGAGAGAGAAAGAGAAAGAAAAAGAGAGAGAAAAAGAAAGAAAAAAGAAAGAAGAGAGAAAAAAAAAAGAGAGAGAGAAAAAGAGACAGAGAGAAAGAGAGAGAAATAAAAGGGAATTAAAAACAAAGAAGGGAAGAGGGAGGAAGAAAAAGATGTTAAACTTTGCAAATAAATAAAATTTTGCACTAAACCTGCAGAAAAATTGCATATTTGAGTTTGTCATAACAAATATGATGTCATTTGAACAGGGGTGCTCAGTGTTTTGCACACTACTGGTCCACCTAGCACTCTTCAGTTTACACGACACAAGATAACTAGAAAATCCTAGACACTAGAAATCCTACATTGATAGTTCACACGGAAGTCAGGAGAGGCCATGAGCTGCTGCTACAATTTTCTGGATCGTTATCTTGACATAAGAAGACACGTAACTCATGCAACTTATTTCAAGATAAGTTTGTTATCTTGAGATAATGATACACTCATTAATACAACTTTTCTATTCTTGAGATCACAAGATAAATAACAAGTTATGCTGAGATAATGAGTTAATCATCTCGTTATCTCAAGTTGTTAAGATGAGATAATTAACCCGTCGCCTCATGGCCTCTCTGGACGTCCGTAAGTTCATGCTGTGTTTGTGTTCTACCTTGTAGGATGGAGAGATGAGCAGAGGCGCGATGTTCTGTATGGCACCATGGTTGAATAAAACGGTTTGATGCTCTGCAGTCTGAAACACACAAAACCACAGGCTGGATAAAATTACGCAAAACAATACAGCAATTCTGAAACAACAATAACGCCGGTCACCAGTTCGCTCCCCTGAGCCGACAGTACATCACTGAAGAGCCCTTGAGCAAGACACCCAACCCCCAACTGCTCCCCGGGCGCAGTGGATACGGCTGTTCACCGCTGCGGGCAAGTGTGCTCACTGCCCCCTTGCGTGTATCTTCACTAGTGTGGATATGTGAGGGCGTTTCACCTCACGGATGAGGTAAATGCAGCGGTCTAACCCCAATAGTACCTGCTCTGAGAGGGTTCATGGGGGTCCTGACCACTGAAGAACAGGGTAACAGAGTATCAGAGAAACAGATGGACTACAGTCTGTAACTGTAGAACTACAGAGACCAGCTATACAGTAAGTGGAGCTGATAAGATGGACAGTGAGTGTAGAAACAAGGAGGTGGTCATCATGTTATGCCTGATTGGTGTATATATTACCTTGCAGCAGTGAGAGAAGATCTGTGTGATGTACTCCTGTGTGCGCTGGGACCGGCTCAGCAGAGACATCAGGTGAGGGATCACAGTGGGGTCCTAACAGTTAACGACAGAAATTCATTTTAACGTGGTGGTGTGAAGGTAAGTAAAGGATGCCTGTATGGTTCTCTATCATATTAAGCCTTCGTATCTCAGCTTGCACACTTGGCATTTCATAAATGTAACTTTTTATTATTATTTTCAAAGGGCATCTTCTTCAAGCCGGCATGTGAAGTATGGTTTAATGATATGGGAAACAGTGAAAGACGGCGGTGGGACGGACGTCCAGCTTATGTGTTTCAGTCTGACGTCATTTTAAAGCAGTTAAAAAACACAATCACTGCTCACTGCTGCTCATCTCACTCTGACTGGACTCCCGTGATGATCGTCGTCATGGTAACGTCTACCCTAAGTGGTTCGCTACGCATGCACGTAATTTTGGATGGGGTTACTCGTAGTGAGCATGTAAATGGAGATTTTCCATCAGACTGTTCAGCAGAGTCAGCATATAAAACACCTCTTAATCTATAACTGGAATGTTTTCAATCAGATTGGTACAAATCTTTGCGTGTAAACACAGACGCTGACGTTAAAGGAGTGTTAGGTCCACTTACCGTGTAGAGCAGCTGCACGGGTGTGACAGGACTGATGAAAACTGTTCTTAAACAACGCAGACAGGCCTCAATGAAGACCAGGTCAGGACACAAGAGACCTGTAGACACAGCCATTCGTTATAACCTGCTGTTTTGTTATAGTAATGCTTTGACTGAGTGAGTGCAAGTGTAGATGAACGGGAAGAGAGAGAGTTAGAGAGATAATTTGGTGAAAAACAAAATTTAGTTACTCCCTACAAAAGCTAACGGCAGACCTGTTAGCTCACTGCTACCTGTGTGCCTGAAACAGTTTTAAATAGCTAAGTAATCTAAGCTAAGCTAAAGCCAAGTTTTCTACGGCAAGGAAAGTGACACCACTCTGCTCTCACCACGAGAGGGCGCACTTCCAAGTTTCGACATGATTAGAGCGGGAGGGGGCGACGAGTAAAATGACTCAAACGCCTAAAAAAAGTTCGATGTTTGTCTGGAGAGATTCACACGGCAGTTAATGGTTTTTACAAGCGGGCGTCAGATATATTACGGTTCACCCCTCAAACGTCTACGATAGAATAGAGAAATCCATTCGTCTGCTAGGTGGTGTCTGAATACCGTGATATGCTCGGACATGCATGTGGTAGGACTGACCGCAGTAAGGCGGTCAGCTGATGTTTGTTGTTCGTATTAAGCTGAGCCAGTTGAGTAACTGACAGCTGAAATAATCCGTTTTCTTTCCTAAATTACAAAAACAACTTCTAGCTGGTAAAAACGGCTCACCAGAAACTCTCCCATGACAGATTTGTGAAACGTTCCAGTGTCTGGAGAGTGTTTGTGGTGTTCTGACCATAAAGGACTGTTTAAAACAGCGATTAACCGCCCAGGAGCAAAATCAGCCTTCAAACTTGAAAGAAATAATGATGACCTTTATTGCGATATTTATCGATATCGAACGATATGAAATTTGATTTTTTATTTTTTTTTGGCCATATGGCCCAGCTGAGTCAAAGTAATGTCCAACCAACAGTAACTTAATGAATTAGCCTGAAAAGGACAGCAATTTACATAGCGTCAAACCTTTGTGAGCAGACAGCGAAAGAAAAAGAACGATTAAAGTTAAAAGAAAGTAAAGCCGGGGTGCTTTTTCTTAAAATGAAGGCGAGCAGCCACATACAACACATGCTATCCTGACTTTATTATTACACAAAAGCTATATAGACGCAGTGTTACACGTATCAGCTAGCTATTTACACACATTTAATGTTAAAGGAGTGGAATGATGGAGCCTGAAGAGCTACGATGTTCAACAGTCATATTTATTACCATATGATTTCCTTTTAGGTTACTGCTCATTTCTGACTGCAGCTCAGTATTACTGGCTGAATTAAACAAAGTGCCTCTTGTTTTTTTTTGTTGTGGTAATTCAGCTCTTGGTGAACAGAACTTTGGTTTGTCAGTTACAGCTCTTCCCGTTTACAGGCCGCATTTAAGATGATTAGTTGATTATTAGTGGATTAATCCATATGAATAATCAGGGATCAAAATATTAGCTCTTTTGAAACCCTAAAGCAATTTCAAATAGACTGTCTGATGTGGTTCCTGACACCTTAATACACACTGTTATCTATAAACACGGATGAAAGTACAGACAAAGTTCAGTCTTCAGGACGGCTGTTTTAGCCACACGACCAAGCTATTCTTTTGAGAAAGGAAGAAGACCTTGTAGCAGGGCGGGGATGATGTGACAGTCCACCAGGGACTTGATGTTGTTTTCGGTGCCCATGGCCAAGCTGCCCAACACCACCGCACATTCTGTCCTCAACTCTGCGCTGGAAGAGCTCTGCTGGAGTAAATATAAGAGCCTAGAGAGAGAGAGAGAGAGAGAGAGAGAGAGAGAGAGAGAGAGAGAGAGAGAGAGAGAGAGAGAGAGAAAGAAAGAAAGAAAGAAAGAAAGAAATGGAGCGAGAAAGAGACAAAGAGAGAGAGAGAGAGAGAGAGAGAGAGAGAGAGAGAAAGAAATGGAGCGAGAAAGAGACAAAGAGAGAGAGAGAGAGAGAGAGAGAGAGAGAGAGACACAGACAAAGAGAGAGAGAGAGAGAGAGAGACAAAGAGAGAGAGAGAGAGAGAGAGAGAGACAAAGAGAGAGAGAGAGAGAGAGAGAGAGAGAGAGAGAGAGAGAGAGAGAGACAAAGAGAGAGAGAGAGACACAGACAAAGAGAGAGAGAGAGAGAGAGAGACAAAGAGAGAGAGAGAGAGAGAGAGACAAAGAGAGAGAGAGAGAGAGAGAGAGAGAGAGAGAGAGACAAAGAGAGAGAGAGAGAGAGAGAGAGACAAAGAGAGAGAGAGAGAGAGAGAGAGAGAGAGAGAGAGAGAAAGAAACAGAGAGAGAGAGAGAGAGAGAGAGAGAAAGAAACAGAGAGAGAGAGAGAGAGAGAGAGAGAGAGAGAGAGAGAGAGAGAGAGAGAGAGACAGAGAAACAGAGGGTGAGAAAGAGACAGAGAGAGAGAGAGAGAGAGAGAGAAACAGAGGGCGAGAAAGAGACAGAGACAGAGACAGAGAGAGAGAGAGAGAGAGAGAGAGAGAGAGAGAGAGAGAGAGAGAGAGAGAGAGAGAGAGAGAGAGAGAGCGCAACAGAGAGCGAGAGAAAGAGACAAAGAGAGAGAGAGACAGAGAGAAACAGAGAGACAGACAGACAGAGACACAGAGAAACAGAGAGCGAGAGAAAGAGACAAAGAGAGAGAGAGACAGAGAGAAACAGAGAGACAGACAGACAGAGACACAGAGAAACAGAGAGCGAGAGAAAGAGACAAAGAGAGAGAGACAAAGAAACAGAGACAGAGCGACAGACAGAGAGAGATGCACACGATTCTACAGTCAATACAACTCTAATAAAAACCCCAACAACTTTTTTTTTTTTTTTTTACATAATTTGAAAAAGGCTACTGTCCTTTACATTGTGTGCAAGTTCCATTCATTCATTCAGGAATGGGCCAAAAGAAACGGCCCAAAATGACTTGGAAAAAATTCTGGTTCCATTGACATGCATTAAAAGTAAACTATGTCTTTTCCTTCTCCTGTAAAGTGACTATTTTGGAGATACAAGGTCTTCTTCCACCAACAGCGATATATATGACTTCACTATAAACAGTATATTAAAGCAACACAATGTCAGTCGGTTTAAAAAGAAATCAGCTTGCTTAAAACTTTGCAGCAAAATGTTACAGTGTTCCCAACAATAAGTGTAGCATAACTATCATTTCATCTTTAATCCTATTTCCCCACAATCAGCTCTGAGTGTTCTGTGCAATACTGCGTAAAAGATCCAGTCTGTGCAGCTACAGTCAAACAGCTTTGTCTGCCTGGCTGATGCCCTCTCTCAAACCCAACTCTCAGCAGAACTGGACCTGGGGCCCTGAGCGGGGCGCCGCCTGGGTTATTGTACGGGAGGCCGTGTGGATAATGGACTACACGCCATTCACTGGTCAGCTTTTTAGCAGGGACTAGGACACCTTCAGATCAGGACTCCAGATCAAACCTGTAGCTCAGTACTAACTGAACTGAGTGTGTGACGAACTGACAACAGAATTCAAATATATCAGAGATACTTAAGTAAGCACTAGTAGAGTTTAGCCATTCTTCCTGAGTACTCCACTATACTTACAGGTTGTCTTACTAGCCCAACATAACCTGATTTCAACCGTTTGATTTCAACACTAACCGTGGTTGGTTAGTATAGTGGGTAACACCTCTGCCTTCTACACTGTAGACTGGGGTTCAATCCCCCACCTGGGCAAAGACCCTACACTATACCAATAAGAGACCTTGGGCAAGACTCCTAACACCACCTTCGCCTCCCTGTGTAAAATGATCAAGTTGTAAGTCGCTCTGGATAAGAGCGTCAGCCAAATGCTGTAAATGTAAAATGTTTTATTCTGTTCTGCTTCCCCTAAAAGTCACTGTGCTGGACAAGATATACAAATCCTGAGACTCCCTTAGTAAAATCTCACTCTAATAGCAAGCGCTTCTGTACACATGCAGTACATTTACATTTACAGCATTTGGCTGACGCTCTTATCCAGAGCGACTTACAACTTGATCATTTTACACGGGGGGGGTCCAAGGTGGCGTTAGGAGTCTTGCCCAAGGACCCTTAATGGTATAGTGTAGGGTGTTTACCCAGGTGGGGACTGAACCCCAGTCTACAGTGTAGAAGGCAGAGGTGTTACCCAGGTGTTATTTAGATAAGATAATCCTTTATGAGATCCACAACAGGTGAAACTCACAGTGCTAGAGCATCAAAGGGACAGCAAAGCACTGAAGAAAAGAAATATCACAGAGAATCAACGAAATTGGGTGGATTTTAAACTGTTCTTAGTGCAAAAATACCACGGCCTTCTCACAATTTCTTTGTAATGAAATCATTAGGATGTCACTCAGAGTGCTCTACAGAGTCAGAACTGCTCAGTGGTGGTGATGGGAACCAGACGTCTGAAGAGTTTAATGTCTATAAAGTTCCCTCCCACAATGGCTTTGAATATGATGCCTGATGTTTGAGGCACTGAGCGTGTTCACAAGCACCTAATGATCTGATCATCGAGTTCAGGCCAGCTAAACTCACTCACTGTTTCACGATAGCTCTGAACAGGTTTAGGCCTAAAACGTACCTTTTAAAATCCATTTGTGGTGGAAACGTACATGCAGGTCAACGAAGGAAAACCGTCCCCAGAGAAAACTTCATCAAGAACATCACATAGAAAAACTCAAGGCACACGTAGATTCACTGGCTCTTATCACCACCACTGTAAAGTGGGTAATTAACCATTTCGCACCAAACTCCTACCAAGTGTTTTCTATTAGCTGCTTGTGTAAAACACAGGTGCTGCTGAACTCCGACTGGCCGAGTCAGCGACCAAAGCAGCGCTCAGACGGATAAAAGCCAAAGTGGCTCCGCCTACCTGGGCACGGCTCCCAGCACAATCAGGTTGGCCTTCTGCTTGTTGTTTCCGATGACTGCATTCTTCATGTCACTGTCAACACAAGGCAGACAAGCACATGTGAACCTCTCTTCAGTAGATTATTACATAATACATCTACATGGGGGACACAGACGACAGGAGGTCACTCTCACACAGCAGTGTGACTGATTTCAGGGACTCAGTTCAGCCAGAAATTGTTCATAATGTAAATTTAATCTGAAATAATATGTGACGATTTCAGAAACAAAGCGTTCTGGGCATAACTGGGAGCTACGCTACACAGCGCCACGCGTGCGGTACAGAACATAGGAGCCGTAAAGTCACTGTGGCGGTGATTAGTGGACCAACGACTTGGCAAGAACCAATCAAAATCAACATGTAAATGAGGCTGTACATATTACTGACCCGCCAAGCGAAGCTCCAGTTGGCTGCCGACATAGAACAAAGAAAATCTAAATCCTCAGAGCTACGAAAAGGAAAGCGCTGATAAAATTGTAATTATTAAATTATCAAAATATAAATATAAATAATTGTTTTTTAAAGATGCTTTTAACTTTTAATGAGAAAAAAAACAAACAGAAAAATGACTAAAAAAAGTTCCTAAAATCCTAAAAATGCAACTTAATTGTTTAATTATTATTATTATTATTATCTAATAAAAGCTTTTTTCTAATTCATTAATATTACAGTAATAATTGTACAAAAAAATACTCATTGGTATTTTTCACAATTAAAAAAGTTTCTTTATTAGATTTTTTTTACTAAAGACATAAAAACTAGCTAACATCTGAAAATGTATTTTTTTTTGCATTTAATTACATAATAATAATCATAATAATTCAAGCCTTTTTCTAATTCATTAAAATTACAGCAATAATTTTTCTTAACACATTCATTTACTGGTATTTATTACAATTAAAAATGAAACTAACTTTCTTTATCAGAAAATCTTTATACAAAACAACATACAAAAAAATTATAACAAGTTAATAAATGTATAATAATACTAATGATTATAATCATAATTCAAGCATTTTTCTAATTCATTAAAATTACAGTAATCTTTTTATTAAGAAATTAATTAATTGGTATTTTTCACAATTAAACAAACTAGCAAGCTGAACTTCTAATCACTGCAGCAAGATGTTCTGCTTCCCACGCATGTTCCAACATTTAGAGTAAAGCCTTTCCAGGTAAGAAGTAGCTGTTACTGCAGTAAAGGAGAACACACTCCCTATTAATACCATTCATTTCAGCAGAAACACTGGACAAGCAGGTGTCTACAAACTTCTGGACACGTTTCTCATTACTATATTGTTCACAGGGGGGCGTGGCACCCACTGGAGCTCCCGAACAGACCTTGCAGTCTGATGTTGACAGAGCGTGAACAGCCTAGAACTGATGGCAGAACCTGAATCCAGGTCCGAGAAGCCTGATAAAACGGATCCAATCTATGTTTACCTTTCATTTACAACAGGTCAGACTGACACGCCCATCTGGCAAACGAGATAAGATTGAAGTGATCTCCTCAGAGGAACCGGTTCCACCCTTCCACACAAACATCTTTAGAATAGGTCTAGTCGTAAACGCTGCTGCTGACCGTCGGACTGCAGGCCTGCGTGTGAAAGGGCAAGGCCATGCAAATCTCATACAGACGTGAGCAGCTCAGGCGCTGCCAGCTCTGTGAGAAGCAGCTACGCCAGTGGAAAAGCACTGCTGGAGCCGTCTGGTGAGCAGTCGGTTAGCCGTAACCAGAGCTTGGAGTTAAAAATAAAGACGAAAAGATGGGAGCCCTGACCACAGAGACACCAACACCATCAACACACACATTTACACTCACACAAGCACACCGATCAGGCACAACATCACGACAACCTCCTCGTTTCTACACTCATTGTCCACTTTATCAGCTCCACTTACTGTATAGCTGCACTCTGTAGTTCTACAGTTACAGACTGTAGTCCATCTGTTTCTCTGATACTCTGTTACCCTGTTCTTCAGTGGTCAGGACCCTCATGGACCCTCACAGAGCAGGTACTATTTGGGTGGTGGATCATTCTCCGCACTGCAGTAACACTGACATGGTGGTGGTGTGTTAGTGTGTGTTGCGCTGGTACGGGTGGATCAGACACAGCAGTGCTGCTAGAATCACCAGAGGTAATAACAACAGCCTAGCAACACCTTAGCAACCATTCAGGATACCATAGCATCAGCCAAAAAATTCCTTAGGAAGCACCTAGGATACCATAGCAACAGCCTAGCAACACCTCAGCAACTACTTAGGATGCCATGCCAACAGCCTAGCAACACCTTAGCAACCATTCAGGATACCATAGCATCAGCTGAAAAAATCCTTAGGAAGCACCTAGGATACCATAGCAACGGCCTAGGAACTCCTTAGCAAGCACCTAGGATACCATAGCAACAGCCTAGCAACACCTCAGCAACTACTTAGGATGCCATGCCAACAGCCTAGCAACTCCTTAGCAACCATTCAGGATACCATAACATCAGCCAAAAAATTCCTTAGGAAGCACCTAGGATACCATAGCAACAGCCTAGCAACACCTCAGCAACTACTTAGGATGCCATGCCAACAGCCTAGCAACACCGTAGCAACCATTCAGGATACCATAGCATCAGCTGAAAAAATCCTTAGGAAGCACCTAGGATACCATAGCAACGGCCTAGGAACTCCTTAGCAAGCACATTGGATACCATAGCAACAGCCTAGCAACACCTCAGCAACTACTTAGGATGCCATGCCAACAGCCTAGCAACTCCTTAGCAACCATTCAGGATACCATAGCATCAGCTGAAAAAATCCTTAGGAAGCACCTAGGATACCATAGCAACGGCTTAGCAGCACCTCACCAACCACCTTGGTAAACAAGTTTACATGCACTTCACTAACCAGATAATAGGAAACTCCAGGTCTACAGGAGTCAGACAGTAATCGAATTTCTGCTTTACAACCAGCCGATAAACTCACAGAAGAACAAGTCAGAACTCCTCTGCGTAGAGCAGCTTGTCTTGATGTGCGTAAAACTGAACTCGGTAAGCATTTACCCTACAGCTGAACTTGCGCAATGTGTGGAATTAGTTTTGAAATTGATACCGTCGCCTGGAACCGCCTGGAGTCTCGTAAGACCACATGGACTCTCCGTGTCCAGCATGCAGAGCTGCAGCTTCATGCTACTGGTGAAAAGCTCGTAGCTGGATTGATAAATGTTTAGTTCCCCTACAGAAGCGCCTGGATTCACAAAACTATAACAATATTTTTATACTTAACCTCTTAGTCTCCAGGGTATATTTTGGTTTGTCCATCTGAATTTACGCAACCAAATCGTAGGGCAAATTATTCAGTAACTGCATGAAATAAATGTACATTTTATTATTTATTTATTATTTGCTGTAAAAGCTCCTCAAATGAACAGAACGTGTGTTTTATGATCTCCACATATCACTATACGCTTACAATTTACTGCTGAAAGCCAAAAATCTCAGATGCTCTTTGTGTTGTTCTCTAAAAGTGATGTTTCCAGAGCAGATCACTGAAGAGACGCCGTCTGTTTATAGTTTAGAGACCAGATTTGGGGAAAAACGGGTCGACTTTCAGTAGAAAAACAAAGTTCAGCTTCTTTTATTATAAGGGTTTAAAATGACATCACCGTCTATTAGACTGGAGAGAAGAGCTACAGCCTCACACGACGCCCAGCTTCTGAACGGAGCTTATGGAATATGAACGTTATGAAGAACATGACGAAGCGCGTTTTGGAGCCACCGGTGGTCCCGAGGAGTTGAAGAGGTTAAATATTGGCTGTGGACTGCGGACAAATCCAAACCTCAACGTCAACAAAATGATATACAGGCAAATAGATCAAACACACAAACCGCATACTCACATGACTCCCTGCAGGACTTTCTGTGGGTCAGGGTCGAAGAGCCGGTCAACATAATGGCGACTGGTGGCTGTGACTTCCTGCATGATGAGGGACAAAAAACATCCATATGAGCAAAGTTCACACCCAGAAAACAGCACTGAACAGACCACAGACCCCACACTAGTGGGAAAATGCTGCCAGACCCCTGTGGGTCAGCCAACAGTCCAGCCATCTAAAGCTTTCACACACACGAGGCAAGGACTGGATACATGATAAGTTTGTTTACATATGGTTACGGGTGGGCCCAGAAGCTTCCAGAAGGACTTGCAAAGGGAAATGACCCCTCTGCATGGCCGAGGAGTAACTCCCCCCAGCTTCTCATCACATAAGCACGGTGGCATGAACACCAAGAGCAATATTTAGGGCTCGAGTTTCCACCCCAGACACGCTGACCCATCACACGTAACCAGCACCTACAGGCCTGAGGGCAAGTTCATCTAAGCGTGTCACATTAATCTAAAGGCCCAAATCATGAAAGAAACATACTGTGAACATCGTTAGTTTGATCGGGATTTTCAAAACATTCACTTCCCAATCCACACAGTTCATATACAGGGTGAGTCAAAAGTGACCAGCCACCCAAATACACCAGATTTCCAAAAGTATTCACTCATCCATCCGAATCACTGAATTCAGGTGTTCCAGTCACTTCCATGGCCACAGGTGTATAAAGCCGAGCCCCTAGGCCTGCAGACTGCTTCTACAGACATTAGTGAAAGAATGGGTCGCTCTCAGGAGCTCAGTGAATTCCAGCGTGGTGCCGTGATCGGACGCCACCTGTGCAGCAAGTCCAGTCGTGAAATTTCCTCACTACTAAATATTCCACAGTCAACTGTCAGTGGGATTACAACAGAGTGGAAGTGATTGGGAACGACAGCAACTCAGCCACGAAGTGGTCGGTCACGTAAAATGACAGAGCGGTCAGCGGATGCTGAGGGGCATAGGGCGCAGAGGTCACCAACTTTCTGCAGAGTCACTCACTACAGACCTCCAAACTTCATGTGGCCTTCAGATCAGCTCAAGAACAGCGTAGAGAGCTTCATGGAATGGGTTTCCATGGCCGAGCAGCTGCATCCAAGCCTTACATCACCAAGCGCAACGCAAAGCGTGGAATGCAGTGGTGTAAAGCGCCGCCACTGGACTCTAGAGCAGTGGAGACGTGTTCTCTGGAGTGACCAATCACGCTTCTCCGTCTGGCAAACTGATGGACGAATCTGGGTTTGGCAGTTGCCTGGAGACGGTACTTGTCTGACTGCATTGTGCCGAGTGTAAAGTTTGGTGGAGTGGGATCATGGTGTGGGGGTGTTTTTCAGGAGTTGGGCTCGACCCCTTAGTTGGAAATATAGTATAGGATGCACAGCACATCCCTGCCGGATATGGGCCTTTTAAGGTGTTTCCACAAGCCCCACAGTGCCACTATGTGGACAAAAAGGCTTCAATAAGGTCAAGAAGGTAGAGTTTGGGATGTTGTGTGCCGTCAAAGGAAAACGGTTGGTGTATGAGAGTCACATGACGGCATGAGAGCTGAGAAAGTCACATGACACCAGTCAAAACAAACTAAACCCTCCACTGGCGCCGGGACTGTGTCACCTTTAGACAACGCTGCACGGCGAGCCACCTCAGCAAGCTGTGAACAGCCAAACAGCCGAAGACTCAGAATTAAACTTCATGATATGACGACGCCTGAAATGTGTCACAATATTAGGCTCATTCAGTCAGAGGGCTGGTGCGGAAGGCACTGATAAGTTCTAGTTAAAGTTCGATTAATCTGAGCCAAATCAACACGTGCAGCATTTAATCACAGCTCTGTTGAATCAGGACCTTTTTTACCAGGTAAAATATTTAAAACAGACATTTTCACAACATAACTCAAACCGAATGGGTACTGTTGCACCTATAGGTTCACAATGCGGCATCACGACATGCTTTTCTGATATCATCTGTGCTTAAAGCGCCGTGGAGATCAACACAAATCACTATATTCACGGTTATTTATAGTATTTTTAAAACGGGGCCCTAGTAATTCCTTTTCCTAGTTTTCGAAAGTAAAAGTTATTCCTAAATATTGAGTCACGGATCAACCCGTATTTTATTGCTGTCAAGATACATCACAATATGCTTTTCTGAGCACACTGCAGATGCAGTTTGTGATTTGAAGGAATTGATTCAGCAGCAGAATTCATTTGGTGAGATGTAAACAGAGCCACTCGGAGAGGCCTGACTGTAGAGAGACTAACAAGCCTCGGATTACAGTGGTGGTGATGGGAACCAGGGGACATGATGTCTACAACACAAATCTAGCCACTTCACTTACTATCCGAAACCTACGGCGAACTCTTCTGTATGGACTGAAACCCATATTAACTTCAACGAAATGCCACAGACCCACGCGTCAGACGTCAGGCAGCACATATACCACAGCTTTCTGTGAGGGGCCTGTCAGAGGCGGACGTCTGGTTCCCATCACCACCACTGTGAACGAGCCTGACTTTGCAGGTTTCTCTAGAAACGGAGCGTTTCACACCAAACCGCTCCGAAAGACTGTTCACAGCTCAGCCACTGAATTATGCAGGGTTTCTGAAGAATCTGTGGAGTTCCCCTTTAACAGGTGTCAAGAAATCAGAGCGATGGTGCAGCTCGCCTCAACTGTCAAACCTCACGGAGCAGCAGCGGAAAAACAAGCCCGAAAAGAGAAACGAGGAGGAGCTCGGTCGAGAACATGAAGTGAAACAGACGCTTTTCGCTCTCATGAAGGGTCTAAAGGGCCAGTCTGCGTTAACTCGGCTGGACTTCTTGAAGAAACCGACTGGACGGGGGCGTTTCCAGCGGCTAGCTCCAGTTAGCATGCTATGCTAAGCTAGCCTGACATAGGCGAACCGGATTCAGTCGGAGTTAGCTAGTTTAGCTTAGGCTCTCTGCAAATATAACTACACGACAGCGACATAACTATAAATAAAACATACGACTCAAAGCCGAAATCTTGGCAGCTGAAAACGTTTCAGGTCCCCGGGCTGTTCAGTTCATTTATCGGCCAGCCGAGCGGCTACACCGCTAATCGGCGATCCATGAAGTGACCCAACTACGAGGCTAAAGTTGGCTTCCTATTCGAATTCCCCCGTTCCACCTTAAACGGTGCAGCGGTTCCATTCTGAAGCCTCGAGGCCTCAACCCGCTGAAGGTAACTGCTGCGCCGTTTAAGGTGGAACGGCGAAGTTCAAACTGACTTGAGCTTCGTTGACCCAACTTCATTGCTGCTAAAGCGGGAAGGCTAGACGGCTGGCTCCACGTCTGGAACCACGTAAATAAGCGTCGTACTCGGTCCACAGACTGAGAAAGGGGCTTTTTCACGGGGCGGGGCGCCGGGCTGCGCCGCTCGGCTGACCCGGCTCTCCCAGGTTTTGTGCGCCGCCGGTGGGCGAGTTAACTCCGGCTGAACGACCGCCAGAGACCCGCTCCAAACACGCCGCCTCGCAAAAAGCCACTCAGTTCAGCTCGGCCCAGAACACTGCACCCGGTTAAAAGGCTCCCGGTGGCTGCGGTCCGACACGGAGCGCGCAGAAGGGAGCGGGTTTGGTGTGAGAATTTGCGGCTCGGACTCACGGACAGCACGCTGATGCGCAGCGGGGCCTCCAGCAGACACGCCATCTCTCTGTGTCCGAGCAGCCGGAGAACACGAGCGGCACTTTCCACACTTCCCAGCACCGCCAGCCGACCTTCACAGTCAGGCAGCGTTTCACACACCCGGCCGCTAAGGGTCAGCGGCGGACACACGGGCCTCACTGCTGTACTAGAGTCCGTTAATCAGGCGTCGGGGCTTTTAAAAGAGACTTACACTCACTCCACTACACTCCTACGGAGCCCCCGTGATTATTTTAGATATGGCGCGGCCGCGAATTGATAAATTGAGGCCACAAATTAATACATTGAAGACACGAAGTAATATATAGTGACTCCAAATGATCATATTGAGGCCTCAGCTACAGTTTATCAGAACTCATGGCCTCAAAATAGTAAATTTATTCATCTGTGGCCTTAATATAGTAATTCGTAGTCTCAGTATATTAATTTGTGGCCTCAATATAGCAAGTCGTGGCTTCAGTGCAGTAAAGTGTGGCCTTAAAATAGTAATTTGTGACCTCAGTATAGTAACTCATGACCTCATAGTAACTTGTGACTGCAGTATAGTAAATTGTGGAGAGAAAATAGTCATTTGTAGCCTCAATATAGTAACTGGTAGTCTCAGTATATCAATTTGTGGCCACGCCTTATTAAAAAAAATAATCACCATGTCACCTTAGGTAAACTATATTTTCCATAAAGGGCCCATATCTTAGAAAAACAACTTTTTTTGTCTTTTTTTATTTTTATTTTTAAAGTAAAACTGTTCAATGTAGGATTTAAACCTTGTTTATTAAAACTTATAAACAAACTACGCTGCAAAATATTTTACTGTATTTGTGACGTCACAAACACCAACACTTCTCCACAGACCCGCCTTACCTATGCGATCTACAGCAGTTTGGCCCCGCCCATTCATGCTGAAGTTATAAGGAGTGCTTTTTGAATGAGGCGCAATGCAGGGCAGCCAATCAGAACAGAGGATATTTACATAAATTAGCTTCTAGTCTAAGGGATAAAGTGGGGTTGAAAAACGGCTGTGTATAAATGAGTTATGACTGCTTTGTTACATAAACCCACACAAACGTCACCAGTAGATGTCAGGAAAACATTAAATACTAGAAGAATATAAGATGTGGCCCTCAGGAATGGAGTGCACTTTCAAAATAAACCAATCACAGCACAGCTTTAACTAAACCCCGCCTACAGCTGTCTACTCACAGCTTGGTAACGATTAATCCTCCAAGCCCAGCGCTGATGCTTTTAAAAGTCCTCGTTTCGCTAATGAACTGCCTCTTAATTGGTTTCCTGCAGTGAAATAACGCCGTGAAATCTGCCCTCGTGGAGCATTTCCCCTGCGGAGCCCTGCTGATGACATCCCGTATAGATAAAATCAATGCGTGACCACACCTTATTAACATGTGGGAATGAGATCCTAATGTGTGGCCACGCCTTATTGACACGTGGGAACGAGGATCTCATTCCCACGCTTTACTGAGTCGTGGCCTCGACTTAGTCATCTCATTCCCACGCCTTACTAAGTCCGGGCCATGCATTAGGATCTCATTCCCACGCCTTACTAAGTCCGGGCCACGCATTAGGATCTCATTCCCACGCCTTACTAAGTCGTGGCCACGCATTAGGGTCTCGTTCCAACCAAGAGTTTTTACTGAACTGGGAAAATCTGCTTTTAGTTCCAGCACCAGCTGGAATTCATTACAGGACACACTAAAACTCGGCTCACTGGCGTCACTCAGTCATTTTAAACTTTTAATATCTAACCACTTGTTTTATTAAATCTTATTTATTCTTAACTTCTATTTCTTGTTTTAGTTCTTCTCTTAGTTCTTTATTACTTTTTAACTTATTTTAATTAGTTTCTATTCTTCTTATTATTGTAGTTATATATTTTTATTTGATTGATCTCTTATCTTCTTTTGATCTTAATCTCTTATCAATGAAACCTCAAGTTTTATTTTTATTATTAATTTTATCTATTTTTATCTTTTTTTTTTGATTGATTGATTGATTAGGATCTCGTTCCCACGCTTTACTGAGTCATGGCCACGACTTAGTCATCTCATTGCCACGCGTTAATAAGCCGTGGCCGCGCATTATTTTTTATTTCTACATGATGTCACCAGCGGAGCTCATAGCGCTGTTTGTGTGAAAAAACACATATTTTTATAGAAGAAAATGAAAAATACTACTTGAGTTTCCACGTTTATGCACTCAGTGGGGTAAAAAACCTCTTATAATTAACAGGATGTTTTAGTGATCACACATGAGTAAATTATTCAGTTAGTAAACAATGTATTATTATTATTATTATTATTATTATTATTCCAAAATGATCGCGGTGGAAAGTGCCTGCGGGTGGCGAAAATGAATTTACCTACCGAAACGGAGCGGATGCGCATGCGTGCCGTTTGCGTGCATGGAGGCTGAGTGGAGCTGAGAGCGAGAGGGTATTCGCACGGCTCTTTAAACGCGGGTAAGAAGCGAGAAGCCGGGTTTTATTTCTAGTTTTGTAGCGCCGGTGATGTTCCTGTGGCGTGTACTATCAGTATTTAGCGGGTTGTGTAACCTACCGGGCCCGTAAAGCTACAGCTGCCTTCTTGTTTTTCCAGCTCGAGTTTCGAATTTTCCGTTCCACCTTAAATAGCGCTGCAGCCTCGCTCTGGCGCCCGAAGCTGTAACTGTAACCGCGGCACCATTTAAGGTGGAACGGAAAATTGGAAAAAGAAGTCCGCTTCAGCCTCGGACGTGTCGTTCAGCCAGCCGGTGGACACTTTGTCTTCCAGTTAGACGCGAAAGAGTTGGACATTTACATTTATTGAGCGCGCATTTTGATGCTACTATTGCTGAAGAGACAGAACTAACGTCTTAAAGCGGACCTCTACCCATTTCCCAAAAATTCCTCATGATTAAATGATTGAAATGTAAACAGAGTCGTTCAGAGCGGTTTGGTGTGAAACGCTCCGCTTCTAGAGAAACATACCGAGTCAAAACTGTTCACAGTGGTGGTGATAGGAACCAGACGTCCCCCTCTAAAAGCTCCCTCACTGAAACTTACTAACCTACATGACCTGGTCTGATACGTGTTTTGTGATAAATATCTGGCTTAAAACGTGTTACTGTTTTCATCCATGCATGGAGGCTTACATGCAGGGTGATGTGGTGCAAAATAGTCCCCAAAGAAAACTTATTTGATCAGATTTCTTACTATTTTACCATCAACATCACATCTCAACGCTCAGAAGACGTGTAGGTTCACTGGTGGTTGTGGTTAGTGAATAAAAAGGCTACGTTTCGGTTGCAGACGTCGTAAAGCCCAGGGACATATTTAGTTAGCCAGATAATTAAAGCCCAAAGACGGGGATTGTCCACTAGGAATAGCCCTCAGATCTCTTTCTATTGAGCAGGCTTGGCTTTGGGCTTTGAGAAACTCCTGCCTGGTTCACCACACAGTAAAGGAATCTGTAAGTTTCTCTACAAATGAACCGTTTCACGGTGAACCACTGGATGACTCTCAAGGACTGAATTATCCCGAAATGTCGAAGAATCCCTGGAATTCCCATTTAAGGTTCACGGTGTTAATGTACCACATGTCCAGATGTTTACAGACTTCTGTTTGTTCTGAAGTCAGATGTGTTAACAGGGAGTTTAAAGTCTTCTGGAAGATGCTTTTTGACGTACAGTGTTGGTTTTTCCTTTAACATTAACTTCTTCCACAGTCACGTCAGCAGGTGCACTGTAGGACCGCAGCGGTTGTGCTGGATATGCGCCGCCCCGAGTTCTTGAATCTATTAAGGAGATATCCAGAGAAGGCTTCTCGCAGCTGGCTGGCTGAGTTCCTCACCTCGCTGGCTGGATTTTTAGTTTCATAAGCAGAACTTGAGCTTCAACACGTCCGGATATGAAAATAGCCGTAGAAGGCTGCTGCCATGGCGAACTGGACAAGATATACGAGACCATTGGCTACCTGGAGCGCAAGGAGGACGTTAAGGTGGACCTGCTGTTATGCTGCGGGGACTTCCAGGCTGTGCGGAACGAGGGAGACATGAAATGTATGGCCGTGCCTGCGAAGTATCGGCAGATGCAGACGTTTTACAAGTAAGGAGTAAGATGACCTACTGCGACTGTTGAGGCTGTTTAGACTGTAGCTCAGTTTTTAGACCTTGTTCTGATCTGTTGTTCTCTGGGTTGTGGTAGGTACTACTCTGGAGAGAAGAAAGCTCCCGTCCTCACCATCTTCATCGGTGGAAACCATGAAGCTTCTAACCATCTGCAAGAGCTTCCTTATGGAGGCTGGGTGGCCCCCAATATATACTACTTAGGTAAGACTTCATGTATTGTGAGCACTCGTCTATTTGAATAGTTAGTTCATAATACTGGTAAATTACTAATTATGATGATTACTAATTATGATGATTACTAATTATCATAAGGTAATGGTTCATAATACTGGTAAGTTAGTTATTACTAATTATGATTGTTACTAATTATGATAGTTATTCCTTATAAGGTAATAGTTCATACAACTGATGAGTTAAAATGATTATTAATTATGATAACTAATTATGATAGTTATTCATTATGATAAGGTAATATTTCATAATACTGATAAGTTACAATGGTTATTAATTATGATTATTCTAAATTATGATCAGGTAATAGTTCATACAACTGATGTTACAATGATTATTAATTATGATAACTAATTGTGACAGTTGTTCATTATGATAAGGTAATAGTTCATAATACTGATAAGCTATGATGGTTACTAATTATGATAGTTATTCATTATGATATGGTAATAATTCATAATCATGAATTTAAGGTAGACCCTGACTGAAGCTTCTGTGACGAATACTGATGTGATTTTAAAAGTATAGAAGTTTCAATATTTCAGTAACTGTAATTTTGAATATACGTTTTTTTAATTGCTTGTGTGGGTAAAATAAGCATGTAAACAGTTTATTCTAATTACAAATAAAACAATTTAATATCAAATTGTTCGATGGTGGTCGTCTTTTTTTTTTCTTTTTTTTTTTTTTGGTGAAAAATATTTTCCAATTAAAAAATTTTTTTTAATAAAAAAAAAAGAATTACAAATTAGAATTCTGAGGCATTTTAAATTCGTGACAGAAAACGTTAAATATTTAAATAAAATAAATCAAATGCAGTGCTACGTTTGATGGTTGTGATACGACACTTTCATACAGATTTAGCAGCAGCCTTCAACCCCGTGTTAGGGTCCAGTCCATCCCCTTTAATTATGATTATGAAAAGGGCTGCAAATTAAAATAACACTGTCAAAGTCGTCTCCGTATCAGCTGATGTTATACGGATGTATTGGTCAAGCTCGGACCCCAGGGTGCAGAGTTGACTTGCCCTGTGTTTGCAGGCTATGCTGGCGTTGTTCGCTACAAAGGCGTAAGGATTGGCGGCCTGTCTGGAATTTTCAAATCCCACGATTACAGGAAAGGTGAGGGCTGAGAAGAACCTCCGCGTGTCTTTGGATATGAACCCAAAAACGAAGGAGCACACATTAAATCTCTCTGTTTTCAGGACACTATGAGTTCCCACCATACAACCCAGAGACCCTGCGCAGCGTCTACCACGTCAGGAACAGCGATGTTTTCAAACTGAAACAGGTAAGTCTGGCTGAGAGCGACACTCCAGAAGGAAATCTGAATGTATAGATAAAGAAATCCTTGGTGATAAGTTACACTTACTGACTGGAAATCAACCTGAACTCAGAATTGACCTGTTTAACTTGCTGTTTCATGTTCCGGATCATATTCATACATGCAAACTTACCTTGTCGAACGATGAACATGCCATTCGTGCCATTTAAAAGTCTTCCCTCAAAATATAATATAACTTTTATTTTAACTAGAAAACGTTTTCTGCTCTTTCATTTTATCACCATGTACCAACGAGTGGGGAAACATAATATTCACCAGTAATATCATGTTTTACTATCCCCTTCCACCCTCCCTATCTCTCATGGAGAGTAGCTTTACAAGAGTTCCTGCAGGTCCCGTGATAAAGTCTTTGAATAGATTAAAAAAAATAAAATTCTGATTTATTAGTATTTGTGCTGTTAAATTCTTAAATGATACTTAAGACCAGTGACCACTGACATAAACCATCTTAAATATTTATCTTAATTTAATTGCTTAAGGGACACATTTAAAAATGTAAATGTAAAAATTTCTACACTGTATTGCCAAAAGTCTTCACTCCCCCGTCCAAATCACTGAATCCAGGTGTTCCAGTCACTTCCATGGCCACAGGTGTATAAAGCCGAGCTCCTAGGCCTGCAGACTGTTTCTACAGACATTAGTGAAAGAATGGGTCGCTCTCAGGAGCTCAGTGAATTCCAGCGTGGTACTGTGATCGGACGCCACCTGTGCAGCAAGTCCAGTCGTGAAATTTCCTCACTACTAAATATTCCACAGTCCACTGTCAGTGGGATTATAACAAAGTGGAAGCGATTGGGAACGACAGCAGCTCAGCCACGAAGTGCTCGGCCACGTAAAATGACAGAGCGGTCAGCGGATGCTGAGGGGCATAGTGTGCAGAGGTCACCGACTTTCTGCAGAGTCAATCACTACAGACCTCCAAACTTCATGTGGCCTTCAGATCAGCTCAAGAACAGCGTAGAGAGCTTCATGGAATGGGTTTCCATGGCCGAGCAGCTGCATCCAAGCCTTACATCACCAAGCGCAATGCAAAGCGTGGAATGCAGTGGTGTAAAGCGCCACCACTGGACTCTAGAGCAGCGGAGACGAGTTCTCTGGAGTAACTTCTCAGAAGAGATCTTGGACAATTTCATGCTCCCAGCTTTGTGGGAACAGTTTGGGGACGGCCCCTTCCTGTTCCAACATGACTGCCCACCAGTGCACAAAGCAGGTCCATAAAGACACGGATGAGCCAATTTGGTGTGGAAGAACTCGACTGGCTTGCACAGAGTCCTGACCTCAACCTGATAGAACACCTTTGGGATTAATTAGAGCGGAGACTGTGAGCCAGGCCTTCTCGTCCAACATCAGTGTCTGACCTCACAAATGCGCTTCTTGAAGAACGGTCAAAAATTCCCATAAACAAACTCCTAAACCCTTGTGGAAAGCCTTCCCAGAAGAGCTGAAGCTGTTATAGCTGCAAAGGGTGGACCGACGTCATATTAAACCCTATGGATTAAGAATGGGATGTCGCTCAAGTTCATATGTGTGTGAGGCCAGACGAGCGAATACTTTTGGAAATATATCTATTTAAAATGTAAATAAATAGTACTAATTAAGCACAAACATGATGTTTTAGGAGTGCTGACGATCAGAAAAACACATTGTGATGTAATTCATCACAGTAACGATGAACATCGTCATCGCCCTGGTTTATTCATTTACTCCAAGCTGCACATGCAAATTCAAACCCCTGATTAGGTAAACATTACTAAACTTTGGTAGCGTCGTATTCAAATAACCCGTCCTTCCTTCGTTCTCCTTGTTTTACACTCTTGAAAAAAAAGGTTCTTCGAGGGCTCTTTAGTAAAGAAAATGTTCCTATGAAGAATCATGAACGTTTCGAGAACCCTTTGCATGGTTAAAGGGTTCTTTGCATCATCAAAGAGTTCTTCAGATTGATGGCGAATATGCTGTAGATGGTTCAGTGTAGAACCTTTTTGAAAAGGGTTCTTCTATTGTTACAAGCTTGACACCATAACTGTAAAAGAACCTTACTGGGTGCTGTATAGAACCCTTTACAAAAAAGTTTAATATGAAAGCATCTGGAGTGCTTTCTGAAGAACCCTTTAATCAGTGAGTGCTCTTCTTTACAGTACCATTTTCTTTACTTTAACAAAAAACCCTTAAAGAACCCACTTTTTTTAGTAGTGTGTATGTCTAACATGTTCCTTTCCCTCACACCGTCGCAGATCCGGATGCCCATGGACGTGTTTATGACCCACGACTGGCCACGGGGCATCTACCACTACGGCAGCACAGACGAGCTGCTACGGAAGAAGCGGTTCTTGCGTGAGGAAGTGGAGTCCAGCACTCTGGGCAGCCCAGCTGCCGCTGACCTGCTCCAACACCTGCAGCCCAGCTACTGGTTCTCTGCACATCTGCACGTCAAATTCGCCGCCCTGATGCAGCATGAGGTACAGCAGCTCCCGTATGGAGGAGTTCAGTCACACTGATGGGCCTCTTTTCCGGTTCTGACCACGGAGAGGACACGGACACGGTTCGACCCAGAACGCCTAAAAACCAGGCTCAGCCTTTTTTTTTTTTTGGCACGGTTAGCTAACCAAACTCGGGGCCACAGCAGAGGAGAATTACCGCTCTGTAATGTCTTCAGGGTTTCTCAAACACTAGAGGGCGCTCCCGAGCGAGTCCAACCTGAATGGGTTGATATGGAGCATTTGAGCAAAATCATAGTTTATAGATGCTTATAAAAGAATGCAGTCATTTCCTGAACACAGAACAGCATGAAACGTTTTAACACCGCTGTTACATTTTTAAGAGCTTTTAGACTCGAATTATAGGAGTTTAACTCGAATTATAGGAGTTTAAGAGACGGCGTCTCTTCAGTGATCTGCTCTGTAAACATCACTTTTATAAAATAACACAAAGAGCGTCTGAGATTTTTGGCTTTCAGCAGTAAATTGTAAGCGTATAGTGATATGTGTGGATCATAACACACATGTTCTGTTCATTCAAGGAGCTTTTACAACAAAGAATAAATAAATAATAAAATGTACATCTATTTCGTGCAGTTACTGAATAATGTGCCGTACGATTTGGTCACGTAAATTCAGATGGACAAACCAAAATATACCCACGAGCAGGAGAGGTTAACCGGCTACAGGCGAACCCCACCGCAGTACAGTGTGTTTCCGTAACTCAAGCTCTAATACCCCCTGTTTAGATGGTGGTTGGTTAGTGTAGTGGGTAACACCTCTGCCTTCTATGCTGTAGACTGGGGTTCAATCCCCACCTTGGCAAATACCCTACACTATACCAATAAGAGTCCTTGGGCAAGACTCCTAACGCCACCTCCGCCTACCTGTGTAAAAATAATCAAATTGTAAGTCGCTCTGGATAAGAGCGTCAGCCAAATGCTGTAAATGTAAATGATAAACAAGATGAGAACAGCTGAGAGATCAGAGTTGGAGTAACAGACCAAATCTTAAACGTGTTTGTGGTGGGTGGCATGCATGTTGCTGATGGCCTGTTTGGTTTGTGTAGTTTCCTTGGGTATTTTCTCGTTCTGATTAAGCAGTACGACACATGGAAACGGAAACTGTAACCAGTCTCACTAGTCTAGACCAGCGCGGAACAGCCCAGTGTGGCCCTGAGAACCATTTGGCTCGATGGTGGAAAAGCAGCCATAGAGTCCCGAACAGGATGGTTGCTGCTGGCAAAGCAGGTTGTGCGTGCATTAGGATGGCATTAGGGGGCAGTCGTAGGCTGGAGGTTAAGGAACTAGCCTTACAACCAGAAGGTCACTGGTTCGGTCCCCTGAGCTGATAGTACAGGACTGAGGTGCTCTTGAGCAAGACGTCTAACCCCCAACTGCTCCCCAGGCGCTGTGGATAGGGCTGCCCACCGCTCTGGGCAAGTGTGTGTATGTGGTGTTTCACTGCACCGATGGGTTAGATTGCGAATAAAGGTCCCTTACACTTCATCTTAATTGAGGTTGAATGAACATTTTGCAGATTACAGACTGTGTGTTTGTGTGTCCACAGGCCAAAGGTAACACCTCTCCTAAAACCACCAAGTTCCTCTCTCTAGACAAGTGTCTTCCCTATAGAGACTTCCTTCAGGTAAGGCACTGATCCAATTGTACTGATGATATTAATAATAAACCCATCATTTTAAATGATAAAACAGTTTACAGCAGTTTTTCAGAGCATGCATTACTTTATATAAATGACATTCTGTTCCCAGTGGAAATACCACAAAGTCTTGCTCAAGGACTTTTATTGTAGCATGTACTTCTCGGGGATTCTTCTTCAGATCGCCCCCTGCTGTTTACATTCAAAATGTAGATTCACAGTGAATTGGGGATGATGCACATTACAGGCTGTACAGTATAACATGCCAGGTTTCCCCCATATTTGGCTGTATTTGACACTGTGAGTGTTGCAAAATAAAAGCACATTTTTAAGAATTTCTCATTGGAAGAAAACTGTTGTGATGTTCTAGATAGTGGAGGTGGCGGACAGACCCGGCTCCTCTGAACAGCTGGAGTATGACCCTGAATGGCTGGCCATCTTGAAGGCCACAGACCACCTCCAGAAACCCTCGCCCAGCATGTGGAACCCCCCGGAGAATAACGGCCTTCACACAAGGTGAGGAACTTACTGTTCATCTGTCTGACTGCTGCTACAACAATAACACTGTCCGACTGAGAGGTATATACTGGTGTTAAAAAATGGGCTGTAAGATGCTTTACGGGGTGCCTGGAACAAAACAACACTAATATTAATCTAGCAAAAATGGACAAAACTGAGCTAAACTTGATATTGTGGCAATTTTATGGCCGATCTGATTTTAGTAATCGGATTATATCCAGATTATATCCAGATTATCTGTTAGTACATCTGTTAGTCTGTTGGTACCTACCACTGTTCACAACAACATGGACCACCACACTGTGCCTTTTGTATAGGTGGGACTACAGTGCTTCGGGGGAGGCCATGATGGAGGTGGTCAGCGACTTGAATGGTGAGCTCAGCATCCCGGAGAATTTCAGCCAGACGGTGCCTCCGTATGATCCCACTCGCCCTCAGCCAAACACCGCCCCCTCCTACTCCACCAACCCCCAGACCACCGAACTGTGCGCTACCCTCGGCCTCACAGACGTGTACGTCCTGGCGGGCCAGGGTTGGCGGGGCACTGCAGCGGAGGAGGGTGGGGCCACCGAGGAGGAGGAAGAAGACGAGGACAACCAGAGCACAGGTAGTGTGGAAGAACCCAGCGAATATCCCACCGACACCTCGGGTCTCTCCAGCTCCTACAACCCTGATGAGATCACCATCGAGGACGAATGGGATGAAGAAGAAGGTGAGGAAGAAGAGAGAGGGTCAGACGCAGTGGTCCCAGAGGCTCCGGATGGAGCTCGGGACAGTGACAGGGACAGCAGCCCCCCACGAGAGGCCGCTGCCGGGCTTATCCTACCGCCCCCTCGCACTGAATCAGAAACGGAGGACCTGCTGCCTTCATCTTTGGCTCTCAGGCTTCCTCCACCATCTGGCTCCACGCCGTCCTCCTCCACTGGGCTCTCGCAGACAAGCTCAGAAGAAGAGGGAGGTGCCCCCCCAGCTAGAGTCCCCAAACGCTGCAGTGGGGAGGCCAAAGGCACCCAGAGCCCGTCAGGAGGTACGCCCAGAATCAAACGACGCAACCAGAGCATCTACACAGCGGTCGAAGACGAGGAGAGTTAGTTATAGATGTCATTGCTGTCTGTTTGAATTAGTGGTTCTTAATCTGATCCTCAAGGCGACTCAGCAGGTCCACGTTTTTGCTTTGTTTACAGTCCCAGAGCACCTGCGTCAGTTATTCAGGAGGACTTAAGTAGAAAATTCTAATTTAAACCATTTTCACACTATTAGTCACCAGGCTAACGTAGCTAAAAAGACTTTTACATTAGTACAGCGGAATTTTAGGGCCACTGTTAAAAAAAAAAAATTAAATAAAACACCATGAGAATTAAGTTGTAATATTTTGAGAATAAAGTCATAAAGTTACCAGAATTAGCTCGGGATATTTGGAGGATAAAGTGCGCTAACTGCAGGTGGGCCATTACAGTGCAATCGGGCCTTGGCTGCTGTAAGGGCGACGAGGCAGACACCAAGCGTTCCACCAAGCGTGCCGGCGTTCCTCTCCTTCAGGATCGGTCAGTTTATCATTCTCAGCGTCTCCTGTGAAACTACATGCCCTCTTCGAACGGCACGGAGATGTGTCCACCGATAGCCGTGTAGACGGTCAATGCCTGCGATTCTCCTTGAACGCAACAACACAGTTTCCTCCGAGTCCGCCTGGTTCTTTACTCGATTCTTGTGCTGCCACTTCTGCCATGTCTTATACTCGTAACACTCTGGTGCTGATGTGCCAGCAGACTGAGTGTTTCTTTGTGGAAGTTCCTGCCTTCCTTTTTCAAACCCTTTGACCACAATATTGCGACTTTTCCTGAAAACACTCGTCTTAATTGTAAGACTTTATTCTCGAAATTTATTTTTTTTTTACTATGATTTTCTTCTAGAAGATCCGACGTCATTCTTGAGGTCTTTTATTTGTTTGTTTTTTTTTTTTTTTAAACAGTTGCCCTAAAAACGTCGTCGTTCGTTAGCCACATAGCTCCAGCTTCAAAAAGCAAACTTGAGACACTAAACTTGTCTCTGTTCAGGTTAATGGAGAAAATATTGGGTGTAAATTTGACTTTTCACCGTTTTATAGCTTCGCCTCAGGTGTGTTGAGACTAAAAATGTGGATCATCTTTAGAGCCCTGGAGACCGGTTTAAAAAGCGCTAGTATAATTTATCGACCAAAACATGATTTTTTTCGGTGTGGTGAGTTTATATCATCTGTGTGTTTGATTCTGACTCCAGGCTCAAACGGCAGAGGATTTTTTTAAAATGAGGGTTTTTGTATTTATGATCGACTTTAACTGTTTAAAGTCTTTAGCTTAAGCCCACTGATGATAAAAGGTTTTAGACTATAATCATCAAAGCCACCGTTTATTTTTTTCTCCTGCCATACTTTCGGTTTGTCTTCACAAGTATTCGCTCCTGTAGTCTTTCGTACATCATCATCAGCTTTCTCACTCAACGTTGTCATTGATTCATTTGTTTACATCTTTATACTACAAAGTTTTCAGGTTTGTTTGTTTGTTTGTTTGTTTTTTTAATTCGAGAAAGAAATTCCACACTGTCCTGAAAGTTTTTGTTGTTTTTACTTTCTTTTTTTAGACGGGGCTCAGTTCGGTTTATACGCTTGCAGTGATATTAAAGAACAACGATCGCTGTGCAGTGATGTCATTGTGTTTGTGTTTACCACCACAAGTCATTGTCAACAAATGAAAAATGCTCCTGATCTTTCATTTGAAGTTATATGATGATTGAGTTGAGCGAGTAGCATAAATAAGCATACTAGTTCGAAGTATGGAGCAGTGTATTTTACCCCACTCTTAACTGAAGCGTTAAAAGATTACAATCTAAAAACATGCTATCTAGAACCAGTCAAAGCTACGCTATATATGGTAATGAGAAAATAAACTTTTGGACTTGGTAATATGAATGATGCTACCACATAATCCAGCTCAGTTTCTTCACATGACTGTATAAAGTAGCTTAATCCGAAAGTGCAAACATTTCTGATCATGAATAACAGCTAGGTGGCGCTAGCTACCATTAAACAAACTAGCTCCAAACCCCTTGGCTAATGCTAACAGGGTTTTTTCCCATGTGTTGGCAGCACTGTGTTGCCTTAGTGAAGCCCCTGTACATGCATTCTATGTTAATCTAACCTGGTCTGTGCTGGTTTACTCTGATCTGGTCCTGGCTAAGCTGGTCACCCTGCATGGTCATGCTGGCTTACCAGAATACCAGCATCCAAAACACAACATGTGCTGCGTTTTGTTCCCATGTCTGTGTTTAAGCCTGAAATTGCCTCAGTGAAGACTAACATCCATATTTCTGGTATAAACTTACACTATATTTCCAAAAGTTTTCGCTCACCCATCCGAATCATTGAATTCAGGTGTATAAAGCCGAGCCCCTCGGCCTGCAGACTGCTTCTATAGACATTAGTGAAAGAATGGGTCGCTCTCAGGAGCTCAGTGAATTCCAGCGTGGTACCGTGGAGCAAGTCCAGTCGTGAAATTTCCTTAATCTTAATCACTTAATCTTAATCTTAAAGTTTGCTTAGCTAGATAACCAGCAGTAGCAGTAACGCTAACGAATCGGCACTCTAGCATCCTACTGCCTGTTATAATCTGTTCATTATAAAAATATTGAGGTATATTTTATTTGTTTTTCAGTGAAATACATCCTCCCATTTCCAAAATTAATGGAAGGTCCTGGCCAAACGGTTAGAAACTATTTTAACTTTTGATTTTTAGCATTTAGGACTCACTAGTGGGCAGCCGGAGGCGTTCTGCAGTCATGTTTTTGATACAATGGGAGAAATGAGAAGTGGCCAGGCTTCCCCTGAACCATCTCGGACCTTGGTTCCACTACCTGTTAGCCACATTAACATTCTGAGGTGAAGTGGGAGACAGTTCTGCAGCCCAAGAACCAGACTGGAAACGTATTCCATTCATAGCAGAATAGCACAGCTTTATTTGACTTTTCAGTTCACAGAAGTGTTAACAGGAGATCAAATCTATCCCACAAAATAAACTGGATCGAAAGAGACAAATGACTTCAATTAATGCGATGCATCATCAACAACATTCCCTAAATGACCATAAAACTGTATTGGCAACCCTTAAAGTTACTAACTAAAAACCAATTTTAAATAAAACGATAGAATTCATTTGTTTTTTTTTTACACATAAAATTATCAACAACAAACTGCATCCTTAAAAACAAGACGATATAAAGGACTTCCCTCTTCCACACACAAGAATGTGTTGCAGGTTATTAATACATTTCAAGCCAAGGTCTCGGAAAACACTATGCTTTAGGATCCCAGTCGAGTCGTTGCGGGAATATTCCAGTGTTTTCCAACCTGCATGCATCTGCTGCGTCTGTAGCCGTCGGATGCCACAGAGGATCATTTTAAGCCTGTACAGAACAGAAAACCGGACTCGAAATGTATGTATTGCCATTGGGCGGATACTTCAGGACAACGTACCTCATTCACCGACCACTTACGCAGTTTTTAAACGTAGATTCTGACGATGTTTTCTCATTCGGGATGTGTGTTTAGGTAAGAAGACAAGCTACAGACACTCAACCTCAAAGGTACGAACAACTGCGCAATTTACGAATCTGACCGTTTTTTCTCAGAACCTCTCAAGAACTTACCTATGAAGATATTGATGAATGAGGCCCGCTGTGCCTAAATCATTCACTAAAGATTCAGCAGAAGGAGATTACATTGGATTATTCCCAATCAATCCACAGTTTTCATCTATTCCAGAACATGTAAAACACACAATGGTCGATTACCTGGTTCAGGTACTCGGCTGGAACGAAAGCATGGAATGGCTCGAGGCCCTAATAGACTGGATTGGGAACGTAGAGGCAATCCGCAAAACTCGGGACGCGCCCCAAGCGATCCCAAAACGAAGAACACGGAAAAAACGGAGAGTAGGCACTTCTGTTTTTTTCCAACCTTTCTGGGACTTTGCGACTTTTAAGGCGGGCGAAAACTTCCCTCGCCACGTTTACCAATCGGCGTAAAAAGCGAATGATTTGGATGCTTTTTCATTTTTTTTTTTTTGACACTTCTTCTGTGCAACCTCTGCATTCAGAGAAGCCAAGGAGCATGACTCTGCATCATCTCACACAGTAAGTAAAACGGTTAAGAAGCATTTCTTTACGTTAATTAGCACTACTACATAACGGATGGGTTGGTTGATTGTTTCTGGTTTTCCATGAGTCGACCACAACGAAGAAGAACCATCGCAGGAACAGCATTTATTTTTTCCCTTCCAACAGCGACTATTAGACATATGTGGGCACGGTTGGTTGGAGAGCATTCCAGTAGAAGGAAGGGGCCAGGAAGACGTTTCTTGACGGTACAGGATATGAAAGCCGTATGACCTGCGTGCAGGAGAACAGTGTCCAGGTAGGGGGGTCCTGACAGTTGGGCCAGGCAGGTTATTCCATAGATCAGGAGCTTTCCTATTGCATGACTGACAGGCCAGGGTTGGGACGCTGGATTCATCTCAGTGCTAAAGAGCCAGAGTGGCGTTAGAATACGGTTTCTAGGCTTGTGACCATCTTCCGGACGTCAGAGGGACACCAGAGGGATGTCAGAGGGACCTCCGTGGACCGAAAAAAGGGAAGACTGGGCGGGGAAAGAATAGCTTGCCTCCTTGTTCTTCGATCTCGCCTTCCTTCTCGAGCACCTCCTCAGTCTTTGTTCTCCTCATCGCTCTGCCGCCCCGAAGTTGACACTACACTGCTTGCATAATCGAAAATGAATGTTGACAAAGATTTGACCGAAAGAAAACAAAAACAGACGTCCACGATTAAGTGCTAGACATTACATATAATACAAACGACCCTTCACTTCGCATCTAACCTCTCTGGCATCAGTGAGGGATCCCAACACTCTCCTCTTTTCCTCCCTGCTCTCTCGTTCTCTCTTCTCTCCATGCCAGTCTTTGGAGGTGAAAGGGTGGAGGGTGGGGGGTGGGCATGGGGTTGGGGAGGACAGGGCGTTGGTGGACTCCCTTGTTGTCATTGATGTAGATGACGGGGTGTAGACGGGAGGTTAGTTCCCACAGCAGCTTCGAGCGGACTGGGCGTCAGGGTCCTGCAGGTTGACCCCCCGGTGTCGGGCGGCGTGCGTGGGGTTCTGGGTGTCTGTTTTTGGCATCTTCTTCGCTGCAAGGAGTAAATAACAGTAAATGTTAACAACAGGAGCATAAAAAATATTTCAATGCAATTTGCCTCTTATCCAGAGCCACTTACAATTTGATCAATTTGAAGGTGGTGTTAGGAGTCTTGCCCAAGGACTCTCATTGGTATAGTGTAGGGTGTTCACCCAGGCGGGGACTGAACCCCAGTCTACAGCGTAGACGGCAGAGGTGTTAACCACTACACTAACCAACCATACCACTAAGTGAGCCCTGGCCAGGAAGGCAGCGCACAAAACAATCAACAAAGAAACATCACCATGACAACAAGAACAGAGTGGTAGCTACATCAATCAGGCATATCATTCTGACCACCTCCTTGTTTCTACCCTCACTGTCCGCTTTATCAGCTCCACTTACTGTATAGCTGCACTCTGTAGTTCTACAGTTACAGACTGTAGTCCATCTGTTTCTCTGATACTCTGTTACCCTGTTCTTCAGTGGTCAGGACCCCCATGGACCCTCACAGAGCAGGTACTATTTGGGTGGTGGATCATTTTCAGCACTGCAGTAACACTGATCATGTGTTAACCACTGTATTATCTTTAGTTTGTCATTTCAATGCATCAGGCTCCTTTTCTTCATAACAAGACTTTAAAAATAACAGGGTGCTGATGTCTCGATATCCAGCTAGATAAATTTCCCGTTCCACCTTAAACAGTCCAGGAGTTCTGACACCTGAAGCGCCAGAATGTAACGTCTGCTCCATTTAAGGTGGAACGGGAAAATTTGAACAAGAAATGAATCTCTGACTTCAGCTTCATATCACTGAAGAATTAGTGGTGGGTGGTAATAAATATTTGCCCCCCTCTTTGAAGGCGTATGATCCCTAAATGTAACTAAAGCCCAGCAGTGAGGAGCTGAACTTTCCCCTCCTCTGCTGTCCCTGCAGACGGGCAGGGTCGCCTACAGAGCGGCGCTAGTAGCTGTTAGTGAAGTGATGCTCTTTTTATTTGAGGGTCCCACTTCACAGGGAAGATCTCAGGCACTGCCCTTTGTAACTCAGTTCTAAGGAGCAAGGTGACACTTGAAAACAAGGGGTAGGGGTGAAATTAAGAAATGGGACTGGGCCTTAGTAGTAACTATCAGCAGTGTCTTGGGAACAGAGAGACTATATTAAATGCTCACCAATGGCCAGGAATAACTCGTTGACGTTCATGGCGGTCTTGGCGGAGGTCTCCATGAACAGCAGGCCTGTGTCTTCAGCATACGTCTGAGCCTCCTGTAACAGCAGCCTGAAGTTAGGAAACACTGCTTTCATACTACACTGGATCAAAATACAGCTAAACCAGCCACCACATCTGTCTGGTTAGTCAGTTTGTTTTACAGTACATTTCAAATCAATGAACTTGAATGACTGTTTTTGTTCCCCAGTGTAGCCCAATTCATCAAAATATAACAATGTGTTTATCATTACCACAACTAACATCACCCAACATCATGACCACCTCCTTTTTTCTACACTCATCGTCCACTTTATCAGCTCCACTTACTGTATAGCTGCACTCTGTAGTTCTACAGTTACAGACTGTAGTCCATCTGTTTCTCTGATACTCTGTTACCCTGTTCTTCAGTGGTCAGGACCCCCATGGACCCTCACAGAGCAGGTACTATTTGGGTGGTGGATCATTCTCAGCGCTGCAGTAACACTGATCATGTGTTAGTGTGTGTTGCGCTGGTCTGAGTGGATCAGAGTTTATAAACACCTCAGTGTCACTGCTGGACTGAGACTAGTCCACCAACCAAAAATATACAGCCAACAGCGTCCTGTGACCACTGATGAAGGACTAGAGGAGGACCAACACAAACTGTGCAGCAGCAGATGAGCTGTCGTCTCTGACTTTACACCTACAAGCTGGACCGACAAGGTAGGAATGTCTAATAGAGTGGACAGTGAGTGGACACAGTGTTTAAAAACTCCAGCAGCAACAGAAACAGATGGACTACAGTCTGTAACTGTAGAACTACAGAGTGCAGCTATACAGTAAGTGGAGCTGATAAAGTGGACAATGAGCGTAGAAACAAGGAGGCGGTCAGAATGTTGTGACTGACCGGTGTGTACACATTCACGTTTACAAAGCCCATCAAAACTCACAATTGGCTTATTATTGTATTATTAATGTCACACTCATGTACATGGAGATCAAACACAGCTTGTGTATCTAATCCGGGGTTTACAGAGAAGGTTGTTAGCCGCTCTGGTAAAACGAGTTAACCGTGGTTCCGTTTGGTGGGTTCTATGAAGCAGAAACGGGTCCCAGGACGCAGAGAGAACAGTTTGGAAATGCACCTCGTACTCCACCAGTCTCTTATCAGCCAGGTCAGCCTTGTTCCCTGCCAGGGCGATGACGATGTTGGGACTCGCCTGCCTCTGCAGCTCCTTCACCCAGGCTTTCGCTCGCTCAAACGTCTCCTACAGTGGGAAGAGGTAATGATGAGATTCACACACACACACACACACACACACACACACACACACACACACACACACTCTCTCTCTCACTGGCCACTTTATTAGGTACACCTGTTCAGTTGCTTGTTAACACAAATAGCTAATCAGCCAATCACACGGCTGCAACTCAGTGCATTTAGGCATGTAGAGGTGGTCAAGACGACTTGCTGAAGTGCAGACCGAGCATCAGAACGGGGAAGAAAGGGGATTTAAGGGGCTTTGAACGTGGCGTGGTTGTTGGTGCCAGACGGGCTGGTCTGAGTATTTCAGAAACTGCTGATCTGCTGGGATTTTCACACACAACCATCTCTAGGGTTTACAGAGAACGGTCAGAAAAAGAGGAAATATCCAGTGAGCGGTCAGTTGTGTGGATGAAAATGCCTTGTTGATGTGAGAGGTCAGAGGAGAATGGGCAGACTGGTTCCAGATGATAGAAAGGCAACAGGAACTCAGATAACCAACCAGAATCTCTGAGGAACGTTTCCAGCACCTTGTTGAAAGTGTGCCATGAAGAATTAAAGCAGTTCTGAAGGCAAAAGGGGGTCAAACCTCTTACTAGCAAGGTGCCTAATAAAGTGGCCTGTGAGTGTATAAACCAACAAGTTAATGTCATTTAGAAGAAACAGGCGAAGAGCTGCCCATGCAGAGAGGAGACAGAAGAACAGCATGTAAAACACAGGCAGATAAGAGCTGATATGTTTATAAGGTTGATAAAGACTTCAAAACACTCTTTTCTCCGGCTCTCACTGTGAATATCAGCATGTCCCCATTTTAAACCCATTTAAACTGCATTTTAAACTCCAGTTTGCACTTTCGCTAAGCATAAAAGCACAAACAGGTCCAGTCCAGTAAGTTGAGCTTTATTTGTACTGTGTGATCTGAGGAGATCTTGGAGTTTGAGCTCTTATTCTTCAGTTTAGACTATGCCTTCAACATGTGGTGGTAGTATGAGGGAGAATTGATTGAGGGAGGGGGGAGAACTCTGATAGCTGATAGCTGTAGCAGGACTGAAGCAGGACTGAGGAACAGGGAGGAGATAAGGTGGTGGTGACGGTGGGGATTGTGAACCCTTCGTCATGGGAACGGAGGGTGAGGATGTGAATTCATAGGGCGTTGGATTGAGAGAAGGAAGGGTTCAGGCATGAACTGTGCTCTAGAAAATGATGCCTACCGGCTTCGTTATGTCGAACACTACGATGGCCGCCTGCGCACCGCGGTAGTACATCGGGGCGAGGCTGTGGTAACGTTCCTGCCCGGCCGTGTCCCAAATCTCAAACTTCACCGTGGTGTCATCCAGGCAAACAGACTGAGCCAAGAAGGCAGCTAGAGAGAGAGAGAGAGACAGACAGAGAGAGAGAGAGAGAGAGAGAGAGAGAGAGAGCGAGCGAGTCAGAGAGAGAGAGAGAGAGAGAGAGAGAGAGAGAGAGAGAGAGAGAGAGAGAGAGAGAGAGAGAGAGAGAGAGAGAGAGAGAGAGAGAGAGAGAGAGAGAGAGAGAGAGAGAGAGAGCGAGCGAGCGAGTCAGAGAGAGAGAGACAGAGAGAGAGCGAGCGAGTCAGAGAGAGAGAGAGAGAGAGAGAGAGAGAGAGAGAGAGAGAGAGAGAGAGAGAGAGAGAGAGAGAGAGAGAGAGAGAGAGAGAGAGAGAGAGAGAGAGAGAGAGAGCAAGAGCGAGAGCGAGAGAGAGAGAGAGAGAGAGAGAGAGAGAGAGAGAGAGAGAGAGAGAGACCAACAGTTAGAGATTTCAAGCCTCACACGGATATAATCACAGATAAAGTCCCACCGCTGCCTCTTTGCTGACCATCTGTTCAAAAACTCATGACCTCCCAAATTTGGGATTTACATCACTTGGGAATGAAACTCCTCAAATACAGAAACAAATAAATAATATAATCAAATCAATCAATAAAAGAAAGTGAAAGTAAATACAAACATGAGTAAAATAAATCAAATAAACACAAAAATGAAATATAAAAAGTAACAACTTTCAAATACATAAACTGAGGAACGTCTACAGACTGAAACAAATACAGACTTACAATAGAACTCATCACACAGTGCCATTTTTCAGATATTTAACATGAGACTGATGGAGAACGTGCTGTAGACGGTTATCTATAGAGGGTTCTATATAGTACCAAAAAGGGTTCATAACGTCAGGCTTGATACAACGTTCAGAAAGGTTCTAAATAGCAGCACATTCTCCATCAACCTGAAGAACGCTTTAATCATGCAAAAGGGTTCTCTGAGTGTTCAGGGTTCCACGCAGAACCGTTTTCTTTACTAAAGAACCCTTGAAGAACCATCTTTTTAAAGTGCGGTCTGTATACTGTCTATACGTTTCTAGCAACGTTAGTTTTCCATGTTCTGCCGCTGCTCCTCACCTCCGATGGTGGTCTCCTGAAACTCGTCGAACTGGCCCTTGACGAAGCGCAGGACCAGGCTGGACTTGCCCACCGCCATGTCGCCCAGCAGAACCAGCTTGAACTGGCAGATTTTGGTCTGAGGCAGACTCCCATTGGCCCTGCCGCTCGCACGGGAGCTCATATTGGAGGAAGGGTGGTGGGGGGCGTGGGGTTGGGGTCCTTCGAGGCGGCGTCTCTGACCACAGCGACCCAAACACCGGACGAAGTCTGTGGATCTCCTACTCTGGTCACTTCCAAACACTGAACCAATCGCAAGAGACGGAGAAAGGAGAGTAGAGGAGTTAGTGACAGCAGCTGGGTGGAAAGATTCCACAAGGTTCTACACAGAACCATATACAACACGTTCTCCATCCGCCTGAAGAACCATTTCTCAACGCAACGAACCCTTTAAGCATACAAATGGCTCTTTAAGTGCTCGTGGGTCTACATAGAACCCGTCTTTACCAAAGAACCATCTTTTTGAAGGGACCATTTCCAGTAAGGTTCCACATAGAACCACATGCAATACTTCTATGGTCACTCTGATGAACCATTTCACCATGTAGAGAACCATTTAAGCAAGCAGCTGCTTCTTTTAATGTTAATGGTTCTATATAAAATCTTTGAAGAGCCATATTTGTAAACAAGTTGTAGCAATAAAAGAACCCTTTTTGGCGCTATATAGAACCACAGCTCGGAGAAAGGTCAAATTTAGTTTCCCCAGCTTTCCAAACGGTTCTATATAGAACCATATACGTCACATTCTCTATTAATCTGAAGAACCATTTCTCAACGCAACGAACCCTTTTAGCATGCAAATGGTTCTTTAAGTGTTCATGGGTCTACATAGAACTCTTGTCTTTACCAAAGAACCATCTTTTTGAAGGGAGCATTTCCAGAAAGGTTCCATATAGAACCACATACAATACTTTTGTCGTCAATCTGATGAACCATTTCACCATGTAGAGAACCATTTAAGCATGCAACTGGTTCTTTTAATGTTAATGGTTCTATATAGAACCATTGTCATTAGTATAAATATACTGAAGAACCTTCTTTGTAAATACCATACTATTGCTATGATAAGTTGTACCAATAACAGAACCCTTTTGGTGATATAAAGAACCATCCACAAAAAGGTTCTATAAAGAACCATCTACAACACATTGTCAATCTGAAGAACTATGTCACCATGCAAAGAACTCAATGACCAGAACCCCTTCAATGACCAAGACCCCTTCAATGACCAGGACCCCTTCGCACTTCTACACCCATTTGCTGTTTCTACGCTCACTGTCCATTTTCTCAGCACCACTGACCACATAGGGTCACTTTGTAGTTCTACAGTTACAGACTGTAGTCCATCTGTTTCTCTGATACTCTGTTACCCTGTTCTTCAGTGGTCAGGACCCCCATGGACCCTCACAGAGCAGGTACTATTAGGGTGGTGGATCATTCTCAGCACTGCAGTAACACTGACGTGGTGGTCGTGTGTTAGTGTGTGCTGTGCTGGTGCGAGTGGATCAGACACAGCAGTGCTGCTGGAGTTTTTAAACACTGTGTCCACTCACTGTCCACTCCTACCTCGTCAGTCCACCTTGTAGATGTAAAGTCAGAGACGACAGCTCATCTGCTGCTGCGCAGTTTGAGTTGGTCGTCCTCTAGTCCTTCATCAGTGGTCACAGGACGCTGCAAACAGGACGCTGCTGGCTGGATATTTTTGGTGGGTGGGCTATTCTCAGTCCAGCAGCAACACTGAGGTGTTTAAAAGCTCCAGCAGCCCTGCTGTGTGTGACCGACTCGCACCAGCACAACACACACTAACACGTCAGTGTTGACCGCTTCAGACGTCCGGTTCCCATCACCACCACTGTAAACAAGCACAAATACGTTCCATATTACAAAGAAACAAAAGCCTTTTAACCCAATTCAGATACAGTGAGGAAGAAACGTGACTGACCGCTGCATTAGGACGCACTCTGCTCACTCAGCACTGCACAAGGCCTTGCAGCGGCCGAAAGGAAGACGGAGAGGAAATCTCCTCGCTAGCCACTATTTAAGACCACGTTGCTCAACATCCTCTTCACACCACTTGTTTTTTTTAAACCAGCGGATCTAAATATGTCTGTGGACAGGCCTGCAGACCGGTCATCACTGCTGTTAGTGAAGACCAGAGAAAAAACCCGGCGCTGACCGCCTCCTAATGCGGTCGTGCTTTCAGTCTGTGGAAAGGTGATGAATGTGATCAAAACAGGCACCAACTGTGACCAGACAGCCCAGAACTCACTGCAAACGAAGCCAGTACCATCTCCATAGAGAAGCACTGACCAGTCGCACCAGGTCACCAACGCCAATCGTCAGCTAGAGGGGCACACAGACCCCCAGCACTGGGCTGTGGAGCAGTGGAACCGCGTTCTCTGGAGTGATGGAGCTCCATCTGGTACCAGAACATCATTACCGGACCTCACTAATGCGCCTGTTGCTGAATGCAATCAAATAACAGCAGCAATGTTCCGGCATATACACTCTGAAAGATACAGTTCTTTAGTAAAGGCAGTGGTTCTAAACAGAACATGAACACGCAAAGAACCCTTTGCCTGCAGCACGGTGAAAATGGTTCTTCAGATTCATGAAGAAGGTGCTGTAGATGGTTCTATATAGAACCTTTTTGAAAATGGTTCCATACAGCACCAAACAGGTTCTTTTATAGTTTCATGTTATCATAACAAAGGTACACTATGATTCTTTAGCAAAGACAATGGTTCTATTTAGAACCATGAACACTTAAAGACCCATTTGAATGCTTAAAGGGTTCTTTGCCAGGAGAAATGGTTCTTCAGATTGATGGAGGATGTGTTGTATATGGTTCTAAATAGAACCTTTTGGAAAGGGTTCGAGTTTCACTATTTAAAAAGATGGTTCTTCAAAGTCTTTTTTTTTTTGTAAAGACGATGGTTCTATACAGAACCACAAACACCCAAAAATCACCTGCATGCTTAAAAGGTTATTTTCGTGGTGAAATGGTTCTTCAGATCGACGACAAACGTACTGTATGTGGTTCTACATGGAACCTTTTTGGAAACGGTCCGAGTCAGCACCAAACAGCGTTCTTCTATTGTGTCAAGCTTGATATTGTAACAAGAGCACACCCTCAAAAAGATGGTTCTTCAAAGGTTTTGAGTAAATTCAGTTGTTCTATAGAGAACCATATACATTAAGATAATCATCTGCACGCCTAAATAGTTCTTCGCATCAGGAAATGGTTCTCTAGATTGGTAGAGAACGTGTTCTTTAGCAAAGGCAACAGCACTATATAGAACCATGAACACTTAAAGAACCCTCTGCATGCTTAAAGGGCTCCTTGCATGAAGAAATGGTTCTCTAGATTGGTGGAGAACATGTTCTTTAGTACAGGCAATAGCACTATATAGAACCAAGAACACTTAAAGAACCCTCTGCATGCTTAAAGGGCTCCTTGCATGAAGAAATGGTTCTCTAGATTGATAGAGAACGAGTTGTACATGGTTCGATATAGAACCTTTTGGGAATGGTTCTAGATAGCACCCAAAAAAAAAAAAGATTCTGCTACTGTTGTGATGCCCAGCTTGTAATAACAACAGAACCCATTTTGGTGCCACATACACCACATTTTCCATCAATCTGAAGAACCACTTCACCAGGCAAAGAACCTTTTAGAACCAGCAGGTAGGGTGAAGCCCTTCCTGGAGCGTGGACGACGCGGGGGGGGCGGACTCCACACAACAGCCCTGATTACAGAGAGCCAAGCGTCCACGACATATGACCACCGTCAGAGGTGGGACAGGGAACAGAGCTGCGTGAGGGCCGAGTTCCCCCTCACTGCTATCAGCTATAACCCCCTCAACACAAACACCGAGTTCAGAGGTCAGAGTGGACTGAACTGGACAAGCAGAGCCACGCAGTTCTGCACTGAGGGCTCCACTGCGGTGGGCTCCACTGCTGGGCTCCAGGCACCACCTCACACGGCTTATCCGCCGAGCCTGCACCCCGCCCCGGTCGATAAGGGGGATGAACAGGTGTGTTTAGTGCGGCGAGGAATGGACGCGGCTCTGACCCCCAGCCCGATACGGCCCGGCCCGGCCCAACAACAGCGGCCCGCAGCGCTGGAATGACCGCCGCTTCCCAAGCGCCTTAAAGCCCATCCGAATCGCAAACAGCTCGCGTCGTGAGGCGGAGACGTTACCTGTCCGGGCCTCCGCGCTCTGCTGGGCGGAACCGTAGGCCGCTGACTGTCGGCGATCCGGTTCTCCGGTTCTCCGGTTCTCAGTTTGTTGATCTATCAGCTGGTCGAAAGGCTGCGGGAACTTCCTGTCCGAACCGCGCAGGCGCAGAAGCGGACATGACTTTTCAGGGTCTTGATTTTCTGCTCCGAAGGCCTTCTTCTGCAGTAACAGAGTAATAATTGGTAATTAAATTAAACTAATTATGTAATTAAACAGCCGGTCGAGACGTCTGATATTCAAATAATACAATGCAACTTAAAAAAAAAAACAAAATGCACAAAGTGTGTGTGTATATATTTTTAAAATTATTATCATTATTATATTTATTTATTTTTATTTGTTTATTTATTTATTTTAATGTTTGTTATTAAATCTTATAGGCTCCAGCAACCCCGCCCCCCCCAGCGACCCTGCGGGAGAAGCGGCTGTGAACGTGTGCGTGTGTGTTTCAAATCTTCCTCAGTGTTTATGTTTAGAAGATCAGCCATTATTTTATTTTCGTGAGGCTTATAATTAGGTTATTTTCATTGTCTTTTCTGTTCTAAATAAATCAGTTAACTGTGTTTTGTTTTGTAAAGTTAGCATTAAAATCCTTATGAAAAGTAAGGCTAAGATTTATTTATTATTATTATTATTATTATTATTATTATTGGTTTTTTTGTACATTTTTACCTCATCTCACAGTTTCTGGTAGTCCATGGTAACGTGCTCATTTTTGTCATGTTAATTGTTTAAATAAATGTCCGCGTAGATTCGCTGCTCTTCCACGCGTGGATGACGCGCCTCGCTTTCTTTGCAGAGCTATTTTTCCTCATCCAAATTAAAAAAGCACTTTTATTTTGAAATCCACAGGAACTGCGATAATGTTTATTGAGGCGCCTCGTCGCGCAGCGCTATTTTCACAACAACAGGCTTTTTAAGGGTCAGGCTGGTCAGGCGGGGTTTAGTTTTGGGGGTATTGGGGTGGGAACAGCGAGTGTTTGCAGCTTCGTTTCGCTCCCAATTCAGCAGAGACGCCCGACGGTTCATCATCAGCGGCGTTTACCGTTAACAGGGGACTGACTGGCGGCGTCGGCGCCAAAAGAGAGAGAGAGAGAGAGAGAGAGATATATATCAGTCAGCCAGCGGCCCACACACAGCGAATAAAGCTCAACTGGCAGCGTGAAATATAAATAATAATAACAATAATAATAAAAATCCAAAGTGATGCTTTTTCTAATAACCTTCCCTATGGAGCATAAGTGAGCACCTGCTAGCCGCCGCTGGAGCTGAAGACGGGCGGATGCAGAAAGTAAGTAGCAGTTATCTTCCTATTCACCACCTTCTCGTTAGAATTTCCCGTTCCACCTTAAATGGTGCGGCGGTTAACGACATTCTGGCTTCCTATTCACCACCTTCTCATTCGAATTTCCTGTTCCACCTTAAATGGTGCGGCGGTTAACGACATTCCGGCGCCCGAAGCGTTACAATCATAGCGAACTGCTGCACAATTTAAGGTGGAACTGGTAAATTCGACAGCAAGGCTGACTTCAGCTCCGTAGCAGCCCGTGTGAGCTGTGCTTGTATTGATTACAGTATTAGATTATTAGCGAACTCTAAAGATTGATTAATGCGTTGAACGTGCCGTGGTTGCTATGGAAACATGGCACTTCCTTAAGATGCTGCCTGTCCGTTAAGCTAACGTTATGTTCGTGTTTAGTTAGCCTGGCTGGCGATGCGAGTCCAGTTAGTGCCGTTTTGAGCGTGTTAAGGTGTCCACTTAAGTTATATCAGTCTTTTTGTGTTATAAGCCAGTCGGTGTACACACACACACACACACACACACACACACTCAGAGGGCAAATAAAGAAATAAAATGGGTCAATTAAAAAGCAGGTCTTCGTCGCTCGATCTAATGGATCAGTTCAAGATAACAGTCTTTGGCTTTTCTTGCTTTGCACACTTCTCAGAGACGTAGACCCGTCTTCCTCATTTACATTTATGGCATTTGGCTGAGCAACTTACAAAGATTAGAAATGAGCAGATCAGAGGGACAGTGAAGGTGGAGCAGTTTGGAGATAAAGCCAGAGAGGCCAGGTTGAGATGGTTTGGACATGTGTTGAGGAGGAATAGTGGATATATTGGGCAAAGAATGTTGGAGATGGAGCTGCCGGGTAGAAGGAGAAGAGGTAGACCTCAGAGAAGGTTTATGGATGTAGTGAAGGTGGACATGGAGATGGTTGGTGTGAAAGTAGAGGAGGCAGTGGATAGGGCAAGATGGAGGCAGATGATCCGCTGTGGCGACCCCTTAAGGGAGCAGCTGTAAACCAGGCCGAGCTTCACAGACGCTCACTGTTAACCGGATGTATCTCAGTATATTTAGACATAAGCCAGTTTTGAAAGGATGTCCAGATTTTTCGTTTTTCCACACTGGAAGAAAATATTTTCAGCATCGTCATGACAGAAACAGCATTCACACGCTGTCATAGATTCATAGTGCACTGCCCGGACAGTCTGTGGCGGCGCATAACAAAAAAAACACAAGTGGATGAGCGAGAAATCCGCATTAAAAGCCAGGTACCAGACACAGTAACAAAACCAGATTAATTGTAGAGAATAAGGGAGGTGGGGAAAAAGGTCTCGTAGAGTAAAGACGAGTGGAGTTGCAGGTCCTTTAAGTTACTTCTTAGTATTTCTGTGGTAAAGTTAACACTTTGTGTTGTTCCTACCCTAAATAATCTACCCTAACGTTACGCTGGGCAGGTTAATTAACCCATTAAACGCTTCTGTTTACCTCAGAGATGGACGCCTGCACAGCCAGCGTTTGGCCTCGTCTGGAGCCCTTCCTGCTCGGGGCGCTGCAGGTGGCGCCTCCGAGCAAACTGAGCATGCACTACCTGCGCAAGATGGCCTGCTACGTGCGCACTCGAGAGGGCTGCTTCCCCCGGCTGGGCTGGCACATGTGGCGCCACATTGCGTGTGGAAAGCTGCAGCTGGCCGAGGAGCTGGCTTGGCTCTACTTCGAGACGTTTGACCTGCTGACGCCACGCAGTCCAGAGGAGAAGCTGGAGTGGGCCGAGGCTCTGTCTCAGAGTCAGTCTCCGCGCGAGCTTGACCGACAGCGCAGCAAGGTGAGGGGATTCTGAAGGAAGGGAATGAAATCCAGGAGTAGTCCAGCGACTGTTTAGTCTGAACACGGGATCCACGAAGCTGATGCCACCAACAAGTAACGGAAGCATATATTGGCCAGTTAGCAGCGGCCAACCGTGGGACCACAAATGTCTAAACTGGGTCAAACATGAGGAAAAAAACCATCCTCAGTTCTGCTAGCACCCTTATTGGGTTCTAATGCTGTGTTAGCTCTAATCTAATGGCAATTTGTATGAACATTTTTTAGCCATTCTTATATAAACAGGAAAACTTGAAGCTTGTGAAAAACACCCCGTGTGTTTATTTGAAAATAACTGAAATTAGCATTCAAGAGCTCTGGCCACACTTCTCTGTCTAAAACGGCCTAAAACCTGATTAGACTGCGGTTCCTATTCACAGTCAGTGACATCTAGAACGACCTGGAGTGATTGATTTTTTTTTTTCACCAAATTAGTCCCATTGTGAAACATGATTGGCTGATTCCTTTGTCATATCCTAATTATATTGGTAGTTAATCTAATGAGTAAGGCCTTCAGTCCAGCTCCTGAAGTCCTAACCAATGGGAGAGCTCACTTGGCTGTATCTACCCAGATACAACAGATTCAAAAATCCGGATTGGATAGTTTTCTGGTGGGTGTTTCAAGATTTTAACCCTGTTATCATAAACATTAACAATGAAATAACAATATTGCCACAGCACTTGCAGGATTTAAATGCAGTCCCATTTCCCAGAAAGTGGGACGCTGTGTAACGTGTAAATAAAAAAAAATGCAATGATGGGCAAATCATTCAAACTCATATATATATATATATATATATATATATATATATATTTTATTTTTTTCCCCATATATATATATATATATATGGGGAAAAAAATAAAAAATATATATATATATATATATATATATATATATATATATATATATATATATATATATATATATATTATTTTTTTCCACTGCCAAATTCCTCAGTCTTTTAATCATCAACCTGCAAGAAAATTACATAATAAAAGCCTTTCAAGAATTGCACCCATGCTCTTGTTTTTTTTTTTTTTTTTTTTTTCGTTTTAAACTTAAAATTTAAGCATGTTTTTTTTTTTTTTATGATATGGGCCATTTAATACCTCGGCCTTATACTGTGTGTTTCTAATCCCTAAGAATAATCCATTGAAGCTTGACTGTTCTTGTGCAGCTGTATGTGGACACTCTGCAGTTCCTGCTCTTCCTGTACCTTCAGCAGCTGAACCGCGTGTCTCTGCGCACCTCTCTGATTGGGGAAGAGTGGCCGAGCCCCCGCGCCCGCTCCCCCTCGTCCTCTTCGGAAAGAGAGGCCAAAACCAGCTCCTCCAATAAGGTCAGCAACGCTTCTGATCAATCCAGCAACATTAATATACACATGCAGTTTTAGCAGCGGTGCCCAAATGTTTGCATACAGCTGTATAACTATGGCTTTAGTGTTCACATCTGGATTCAGGTCATTTTTTGAATAGAGTAGGTAACTTGTTTTTAATGCTTTCTGTTCTGTTCTACTCTATTAGAACTGGGATGACCAGGCACACCTGACCTTCATGCAGACACACCTGTTTGAGCTGTTGGAGCTTCTAGTGGAACCAGGCGAGCTGAGCGGATCAGGGCAGGCACTGCGGGACAGCCAGCTGTCGGCCGAGGCCGTGCAGGCGCTGAGCCTGCTGCTGGAGGGCTCCGCCAGCCGTGGCCGCACTGTGCACCCATTCCACCGACTGCTGGGCCGTGCGCCGCTCCAGGCTCAGGCGGGCTACTCCAAACTCAGCCGCTCGTACTCACTGCAGCAGCTACAGAACTGGCTGCGCCAGACCCTCACCCTCAACCCCTTCGGCATGTCCACCTGCCTGCGCTCGGGCAAGAAGCTGGCCTGGGCCCTGCAAGGTGAGCCCAGAACCACATTTATCTCAAATAGGAATGTCCCGATCCGGTGTGAAGCATCATTATCAGAACCCATCGGTGCATCACATGCTGCTCGGTCACGAAACGGTTAGACCACCGGAACTTGCAGAGCGGCGCCACCAAGTCCTGAAGTGCATAGCACACAAAAATCGCCTGTCGTCAACACAAGAGTTGTGTTGGGCGCCTCATGAAATGGGTTTCCGCCTCTAGATGCTTCATTATCTGGCAGTCTGATGGACGAATCTGGGTTTGGCGGATGCCAGGAGAACGCTACCTACCACAGTGCATAGTGCCAGTAAAGTTTGGAGGAGGTGGGATAACGGGCTGGGGCTGTTTTAGAGGGTTTGGACCCCTAGGTTCCAGTAAAAAGTGATGTTAATGCTACAGCACACAGAGACATTTTACACAGTAATATGCTTCCAACTTAGTAGCAGTAGTTTGGGGAAGACCCTTTCCTGTTCCAGCATGCCTGAGCCCCTGTACACAAAGTGAGCTCCATAAAGACAAGGTTTGATGAGATTAGTGTGGAGGAACTCGAGTGGCCTGAACAGAGCCCTGACCTCAACCCCACTGAACACCTTTGGAATGAATTGGATCATCAATTGTGAGCCAGGCCCTCTCACCCAAAATCAGTGTCTGACCTGACAAATGCTCTTTTAACTGAATGGGCACCAATTCCCACGGTCACAGTCCAATATCTTATAGAATGCTTCCCAGAAGATTGGAAGCTGTTATAGATACAAATGGGGTGGTGTAATTCCATATTAATGCCCATTGTTTTTGAATGGGATGTCCAACAAGGTCATATAGGTGTGATTGTGTCTATATAGTGTCTATATAGTGTATTTACACCTATAGGGGAATATAGGCAGTATAACAACATGCCTCTTTTTTTTTCATTTGGTTTTTAACATTTGAAGTGAAATTTTATTGGTCACAAAGCACTTAAATTTGCTTAAATATTTAATATGATTATATTTGAGGATCATTCTATAATTATGCAGTTATTGCCTTCCAACAGCATTTATGCCTGTTAAGTACGCAGGCAGCTCAGAAAGACCGTAACGCAGTCGTCTTTGTCTTAGTGGAGGGTGCAATGAAGAGAGCCAAGATAGCCCGGAACACTCACATGGCCCCTCCGGGCAGCAGGGTGGTCCTGATGTCTCAGGTTTACAAACAGACGCTGGCCAAAGACTCGGAGAAGCTGGCTGGCGCAAACGTGAAACTGCACCGCTGCAGCGAGGCTTTCATCTACCTGCTGTCTCCTCTCAGGTAAGAGCCGCCTTCAATGAGAAGAAACCTAATCTGTGTAACACCCTGCCTTAAAAATGCCCATCTGGAGCAGGGCGTGTCGAAAGGTCCTTGCCTTTGATCTTAAAAGGGGAATTCCACCAGTTTTTCAAAGTGTCTGCACAATTAAATGGTTCTGATGTAAACAAACTCAGTCAGGGTGGTTTGGTGCGAGATGATCCGTTTTAGAGAAACTTAGAGTCACAATTGTGGTGGTGATGGGAACCAGACGCCTGAAGAGTTTAATGCCTCTAAAAGCTCCCTCAGCGGTTTATTACCTGAAATGGTGAATACACAACAGTGTCTTACGATGGGGGGGCTTTAACGCATTTATTGAGACTCGCCAAGTCTTGCAAAAACAACTACCTTCTAAGTTAAGAAGATGGTGGTGAGAAATGTTTGTTAATAACACCTTTAGAGGGCAGTAGTGAGTATTTGATGGTTGGAGCCCCTTTAGCGGGCAGTAGTGAGCAATATTTGTTTATTTGATGTTTTATGGCACATTTAAAGGGCGGCAGTGAGTAATATTTGTTTACTAAGTTCTGCCCTCAGTTGGGATCTATTCAGCATCGACAGCTAGGAAGCAAGATAGCTAATCGGATGACTTGGCGGTTTTAGGCTTGCATTTTAATAATTGCATCCATTGGGGGGAATAAATAATTGCCATTAACAATTTGTATGTGGCCATTAACAGTCAGTTAATTCAGGATTGTGACCGGTCCAATAGCATTTATAATAGCACACATAAAAGGACTGTTTTATTACCACAGTTCTGTACATAAAGCCTTTACTAGCTATTTTAATATCGTGTAATAGCTTATTGAAGTTATTATTCAGCAGGTTTGCTCAAGGAGTTTGGCTTGGGTGGCCATAGAGCTGTGGAACAGTCTGAGGTGTCAGTCCAAACTTTCCCTACTTTGCCATATTTTGACTCGCAGCTAACAATAATTATCATCACCTTTTTCCCAATTTTAATACTTTTCAAATGATGATTTTGCAGGTCAGTGACGCTGGACAAGTGCCGCAACAGCACAGTTGTTTTGGGCCCGGTGGAGACCAGCGTCCACGTTCAGAGCTGTGAGAATGTTCGGCTGGTGTGTGTAGCTGGCCGGCTGGCTATTGGGGCTTCCTCCAGCTGCACCGTCCATGCACTCACGCCCACCCGCCCACTCCTGCTGCCTGGCAACACGGCCCTCACTCTGGGCCCCTTCCACACGCACTACCCCACCCTGGAGGACCACATGGCCAGCGTGGGTCTGGCTGTCGTTCCCAACCTGTGGGACCAGCCACTGCTGTACAGCCCAGACGGTCCGGCTCCTGACCCGTCCTGTTACCGTATCCTCACACCAGAAGAGTTCTGCACCCTGGTGGTGCCCTTCCAGATGGAGGGGGACACCTGCGAAGTCCCGGGGGGGCTGCCCCCTGCGTACCAGCAGGCGGTGGAGGCCCGTGCGCAGAGGGTGCAGGAGTGGCAAAGAACGGTGAAGGATGCACACCTCAACAAGTGAGTCCTTTATGTTGGTAGTTTTTAGTGTTTTCAAGTGCAGAAGTGATTATAATTAAGTTTAAGGCTACAATTATTATTAAAAATGATTTATCTGCAGCCCCCAACACCATCATTTGAAGTTCTGTCTGTGAAAATCATTTCCTCTTTTATAGCCCAACTAAATAGTGGAAGCCAAATGACCCCCAACGTTTCTTGTAGTTTATTATTCAGAAAGTTTGATGGCTAGAATGTTTCGCTCCATCGTGTGGCTGGTGTTGACCGTAAGTCTGAGCCGCTCTCACAGAGAAATTGTTAAAAGCTCTGACTGCTTTGTCCTGTTTTCTGCCTGCAGGGAGCAGCGGCGGCAGTTTCAGGCCCTGGTGGAGCAGAGGTTTCACCAGTGGCTGCTGGAGACCGGTAAGAGGCAGGAGCTGGACACCTTACTACCCCCGACCATCGGTCAGCCCAACCCCACTGACCACTCACAGTCTACCTGTAGCTCCAATCCTTCTCTTCAGCACCAGAAAGACCAGATGTCCCAACAGGCAGCAGGAGGGACGCCCACAGTTTGCTGAGTCTATAGTGGACCTGCCTCCTGGACTTCGCTTCTGCTGTTTGCCTTTGCTTATTGCTGGGGCAGAGGATGTTTTCTCTGACCTGATCCTAGATCAGCACTGTGGGGTACGACAGGCTGCAGAGATCGCAGTCGTACGGCACTCAGGACACCTTGCGTATATTATATGATGCAGAAATCCAACGCTGGATGATTCATTATTGAAACGAATCGTCTTAAACAATGAAATAGAGTAAATGTCTTGAAATATATGCTGGATTAGTAGCTGCAGAGCAGGTCTGGTACGATTCCCTTATGCTGTAAGCGCCGGTGCCTTTTTAGTTTATTGTTACAAGCAGGTTTTACAGTAATATGTACTGCTACTTGAGTATTACCTTCACCTCTAAGAGGATGATGGTCTATTTAGTGCTGAATTAACAAACTGGGAAGGAGTAAAGGGAACGTTCTCTGCTACAGTGCGAGAAGACTGGCCTGAAACCACCCACATATGCTTTTGTAGCTACTGCTGCTAGATTGGGCCAGTTTTACTGAGTCTTGGCAAAAGTCTCGCTCAACCTATATAGAACCATCTGCAGCGCGTTCTCCATCTGTCTGAAAAACGCTTTCGTGATACATAGAACCCTTTAATCATGCAAAAAGAAAGGATTCTTTTGAGTGTTCATGGTTCTGTATAGAACTATGTTCTTTACTAAAGAACCCTTGAAGAACCATCTTTATTAAGTGTAGTTGAAGTGAGCAGAAACAGTCCAGCTTGGCTGAATGCATTCTAAACTGGAAACTCGACATTACGGAGCGACTCATTTACATTTACGGCATTTGTCCGACGCTCTTATCCAGAGCAACTTACAGTTTGATCATTTTACACAAGTAGGTGAAGGTGGTGTTGGGAGTCTTGCCCAAGGACTCTTATTGGTATAGTGTAGGGTGCTTACCCAGGTGGGGGATTGAACCCTAGTCTACAGAGTAGGAGGCAGAGGTGTTAACCACTACACTAACCAACCACCGGCTCGAAACGTTGTGATGGTTGTCCGGCCCCTACCTCATCACTCTGAGGCAGGGGCATCCCAGCTTGCTCGAAGCTCCGAATAATAATAATAATAATAATAATAATAATAATAATAAATGAAAAATGTCTTGCTGCAGTTTCTCATTAGGTGAAATGGGATTTTTCCCCCATAGTTCTATAAAGCTTGTCCAACCTAGCAACAGTTGCTTAGAGTGAATGCATTTGTGGGCAGAGCATGGAGAGGTCATTTGCCTTTGGTATAGGATTGTACAGAGAGATTCATTCGAAAGAGGCCCTGAATATTTTGCTGTAACTCCCGTTAGGATGAAGCAATCTGAACCAAAAAAAAAGCTACGTCCCTTGATGTGTGTGTGTAATGGATTACATCACATGCGATGCTGGAAGTGATCTGTTTTCTGCCAGACGCAGGCGTCTGCACCCGGAAGTTGCAAAGCGGGTGTTAAACGTTGTGATGGCTGTCCGGCCCCTATCTCATCACTCTGAGGCAGGGGCATCCCACCTTGCTCGAAGCTCCATATACTGAGGAGCTCATTGCACGTTGTTGGGTTCAGATTGCCTCGTCCTAGAGAGAGTTATTACATATTTGGGGCCTCTTTCGAGTGAATCTCCCTGTATATGCACTGAAGAAAACGCACATGCTTAATGAAATAAAGAGGGTTAGATTTCTTCGGATAAGAGAACCGAGCTTCAGTTAGATTGTGGTTAAATCTAATCTAGTCTAAGATGAGCACTCTTTCTTGTTTTTCCCACGTGTTCAGCGGCCAGTAGGAATTTGAATGGATCTCTGATGTAGCTCCTAGTTTTACACTGTAGTTGCACTTCTGCCTTAATAATAATCCCCGTAAGTGCCCCTCGCTGTCTTCTACATGCAATTTTTCCCAGTCCTGCTCCTAGAAACACCGTGCATTCCATATTTTGGCGAATTGGGAAGCAGGTGCTGTAGATTTATTCTTACCTTTGATTTACACCAGTCAGGCATAACGTTATAACCATCTTCTTGTTTCTACACTCATTGTCCTTTTTCTCAGCTCCACTTACTGTATAGCTGCACTCTGTAGTTCTAGTTACAGACTGTAGTCCATCTGTTTCTCTGATACTCTGCTACCCTGTTCTTCAGTGGTCAGGACCCCCATGGACCCTCACAGAGCAGGTACTATTTGGGTGCTGGATCATTCTCAGCGCTGCAGTAACACTGACGTGGTGGTGTGTTGGTGTGTGTTGCGCTGGTCTGAGTGGATCAGACAGCAGTGCTGCTGGACCTTTTAAACTCTGTGTCCACTCTCTATCCACTCTATTAGACACACCTGCACACCTATCCACTCTATTAGACCCTCTGTGATGGTCCATGGGGGTCCTGACCACTGAAGAACAGGGTAACTGAGTATCAGAGAAACAGATGGACTACAGTCTGTAACTGTAGAACTACAGAGTGCAGCTATACAGTAAGTGGAGATGATAAAGTGGACAGTGAGCGTAGAAAGAAGGAGGGGTCATGTTACGCCGGATCCGGTGTATGTGACCAATTTGTTTGGACCAGCAAGCGATACCACATTAATGATTTCCATTTTTGTAGGAATTTTCATTGTTGTCGTTTGGTGCTTCTTAATTTTCAAGAGTATGAATGAAACCAGAAGACAGCAGCACATCTGAGCACAGTTCTGTATTATTGTATTAGTTTAAGGGAACAGGTTTAGTGTTAAAATAATAAAAGATGCTTTACCTCCTGTATGTTGTCAGTTAATGACTTTAATTTGCTTTAGATGCTCGTTTTACCCTCTTGATTTACACTCACCGGCCACTTTATTAGGTACAGTTGCTTGTTACCACAAATAGCTAATCAGCCAATCACACGGCTGCAACTCACTGCATTTAGGCCTGTAGAGGTGGTCAAGACAACTTGCTGAAGTGCAGACCGAGCATCAGAACGGGGAAGAAAGGGGATTTAAGGGGCTTTGAACGTGGCGTGGTTGTTGGTGCCAGACGGGCTGGTCTGAGTATTTCAGAAACTGCTGATCTGCTGGGATTTTCACGCTCAACCATCTCTAGGGTTTACAGAGAACGGTCCGAAAAAGAGGAAATATCCAGTGAGCGGTCAGTTGTGTGGATGAAAATGCCTTGTTGATGTGAGAGGTCAGAGGAGAATGGGCAGACTGGTTCCAGATGATAGAAAGACAACAGGAACTCAAATAACCAACCAGAATCTCTGAGGAACGTTTCCAACACCTTGTTGAAAGTGTGGCATGAAGAATTAAGGCAGTTCTGAAGGCAAAAGGGGGTCCACCTTTAAAAGGCACGTGTACGGAGTGGAGTGCCGGACTAAACAGGTGCGATTATTAAAGTGAAACTTCAACCACAGTGAAAAACGTAATCATCACTGCATCTGTTGTAAACATGCCGACTCACCGCTGGAACCTCTGGAGTGAGATTTTTTTTCCAGTTAAACGATTAGAACAATTCCCTTCTGATGATGTATCTTGAAGTTGGGCGGAGCTTTTAAAAAAACTCCAAGCACATGTAGATCTCTGATAACTAACTGGCTACTGAAGAAGAGATATATCCATATTTATTAGCCTTTGCATCAGTGGACATGCTGCGCTGCGCAAAGTGTTCCGTGTAGTACCCAAAAAAGGTTCTTTGGCATGTAACAATAGTGGAATCCTTTTGTGAACCATCTACAACACGTTCTACATCCGTGTGAAGAACCTTTTCATGAGGCAAAGAACCCTTTAATCATGCATAGGGTTCTTTGAGTGTCCATGGTTCCATAAAGAACCATTTTTCTTTGCTAAAGAACCATCTTTTTAAGAGTGTAGCAGTCTTTCTGTGTCACCATTGGTGGGGATTCACAGTGGTTTGTGTTTCCATAATGCATGCTGGGTATTGTAGTTTATTAGTATTAATGGCTGGACACTCAGAATCGTGAACTCCCATGACATTTGCTGACACTGTTGGCTGGATATTTTGGGTTGGTGGACTATTCTCAGTCCAGCAGTGACACTGAGGTGTTTAAAAACTCCAGCAGCACTGCTGTGTCTGATCCACTCAGACCAGCACAACACACACTAACACACCACCACCACGTCAGTGTTACTGCAGTGCTCAGAAAGATCCAGACGAAATGTGGTTCTATATTATATAAAGGGCATCTTAAAGTTAAAAGATCTGCCATCTTGAAGGCCTCTTTTAAGTCTTTGGCTCCTTCCCTCATCTACACCAGTCAGGCCTCAGTCAGATTGGTTAGAGATCCTCCTCCTAGGACTGACTGCAGGGCAGGTATGCCTGTGAAGGGAGAGACCAGGAGAGCGAGACACACCCAAACGCAAGAGACCAAAATACGTGCTCACATAAGAATATCACGTGTTCCATGTATAACGCTGTTTGCGTGCCATGTCTCCTCCCTTTCGCTAGAAGGCTCACGCTGAAGTGTGATCCCTGAAGGAGATGGTGTGAGATGTTGCTCACCCACACAGCCGATGGTGGAGCCTTTGCCGTGCCAGGTTTGATTATTTTGGCCTGCGGCTACAACAGCAGAAAAGAGCTGAGCCAGGAGAATAGTGTGCCATTCAGAACAGTGCAGTGCAATAATCCAATACATCTGGGCTCTTCACATTCGCCAGTGGTCTTGGCATGAGCTGCCAGGGCGGCGTGATGTGTGTGTTGTGGCTCAGACTGGGCCAGGGTGGGCACGCGTGTGTGTTTTGGAAAGGGAGGGAGCGAGGAGGGGTGAATTGGTGACACTGGCAATGTTACCATTATGCTGTAATCCCACATCGCTTTTCTGGAAAACCTGAATAGCACTAGAATCACTGACTCAATTTTTGGATCTCATTTTCATGACAAAGCGATTGTCCGGTGCTCGCCGCCCCACTAATCCTGAATCTGGGGGGCTACGTATTTAAACGGCCCCGCTAGTTGGTCAGCACTCAGTCAGGACTTCAGACACTTTCCCCAGTCAAGCCTAAATACAATGTCCAAGATGGGCAGGGTGAGTAGAGACTTTGGAGACTCTTGTGGATACAGGAACAACAGCCTAGCCCTAATTTCAAGGTCATACTACATTATCAATAGTATCCATTTCAAAGCTATAGAAATCATTACTATGAACGATACCTAATTGAGTTTCTTGTGGAAGGAAGATGTGAAAATATGATTTGCGTTTGGTGTTTGTTGATGCTGCTTCGCCGGGCCTCTCCTGGACTTGCTTGATGAAACCATTACTCCAGATGGCCTTCTTAGTAACCCAGGCAAGAAAGATTCAAACAGGCATTGCATTTTTGACTGACCATATCAAAATGGTCAGCTTTGGTTACATGTTGGGAATTGCTAGGATGATTTCTGAGAAGGCGTTTCAAGGTTGGAGAAGGATGCATAAGAAGCATTATGAGTTACGAAAATATCTCTTGACATTTTAAGGACCCTTTATTACAGCTTAGGTCTGGCATGCCTTGATTGTTGATTTAGCATATTAGTATTGTGGTGAAAACTGATCCCTTTAACCTATGAGATTTGCTGGCTTTTGTATCACAGATTCTTGTTATGTGAGGCCAAAAGGTATTGGTCAATCATCATTTAATTAATCGTAAAGAAGGATAGTTCCTAGCTTTCGTTTCTGCATAGAGCAGAGGATGAAGGAATGTGCCAGCGTGGTTATTTTTTGGCAAACTGCTTTTGTTAGACCATTAAAGGGCAAATTCCTACAGTCTGGCAGGTGTCAGCTGGCACCCTGGTGCCATGCCCAGAATTGAACCAATGAGACAGAGAGTGACTGTTTAACCTCACAGGCACAGAGACAAAGCCAGTGGTGATCCTTGCTCAACTGTGCCAGCTTACAAAATATGAGAGCAAGTCTTCTTGATTTTTCAAACAGTGCTCTGTACGTCCACCTGATGTCCTTTCAGATTATTTTCTATGAGGACAAAAACTTCCAAGGCCGCCGCTATGAGTGCGACAGCGACTGCACCGACTTCCACACCTACTTAAGCCGCTGCAACTCCATCCGGGTGGAGAGCGGTACCTGGGTTGTCTATGAGCGGCCCAATTACATGGGCTACCAGTACGTGCTAACCAGGGGCGAGTACCCAGAGTACCTGCGCTGGATGGGCCTCAATGACCGACTCAGCTCCTGCAAGATGATCCACTTTGTAAGTCAAACCAACTATCCATCGAATAGAGTACAAAACTAATCACTGTACACTTCAGATCAAAATTAATAAGGCAAGTTTTCTCATTGTGGAACTTTGTGTTTCTAGTATCATAACACTTATAGCAGCTTCTCCACTTCTCACCCAGTTTCTAAAACTAAATCAAAGCCTTTCACAGCACATATATTGCAGAGTCACCAACTGGCCTCACTTGATTGCATAACCAGGTACCAGTGCAGATATAGATTGGTAGATCAATAAGCACAAAGGCTAACTGAATGGCCTTCGGAGCATTTGGTACAGTGAATCCTTTGCCAGAAGCAAGGCTGTAATTATATCTTGCCTCAGGAATATCTAATGTGGCGAACAGGACTCTGATGGTCCTCATTTTGCCTCTGGCAGACAGAATAGGCAATAACATGCTTCATGGTCTTGGAAGAATACTTGTACTTATTCTTGGATCCTTGCAAAAATCAGAAATCTAGAACAAGGTGTTAAGAAACAATAAGTCTTTATTAAATATCAATTCACTAAAACAAAATAATTTGCGCAAAGACTGTAGAGCCATGGAGAGTAGAAAGAAAAAAAGTCCATGATCTTCTGTATCCTGAGCGTGATCCTTGATTTGTTGATGGTCATGATGGGGTAACCTTGGTGCAAGGTTTGGAAGGATTTACACTGGATCTCATCTCCTTCCATGTCCCCCCTTCCCCTTTCTTCTTACCCCATCTACCCTCACCCTTCTTCCCCAACCCCACACACTAACCTCCCCAATCCTAACCCTAACCCCTCCCAACCCCACCATCCCCTCCCACCCTAACTTCTCCCACAGACAAGCGGAACTCAGTACAAGGTGCAGCTGTATGACAAGGTGGACTTTGCGGGTCAGGCCTTCGAGGCCACCGAGGACTGCCCCTCTGTTCTGGAGCGTTACCGCCTGAGAGAGGTGCACTCCTGCAAGGTCCTGGACGGCTACTGGGTCTTCTATGAGCACCCCAACTACCGTGGCCGCCAGTACTTCCTGGAGAAGGGCGAGTACCGCAAACCTGTGGACTGGGGTGCTGTGTGTCCCACTGTCCAGTCCTTCCGCCGCCTCACTGAGTGACATTTCACCTCTCTGGGGCTAGTACCCCAAGACCTCTCACCTCCACTGCCCTTCTCCAAATGACAATTAGCTGATGTCCTGTCCCACATCATTTGAGTGGCTCTTTTTGGCTGATACCTTAAACTGAGGTCCTGGTTGAAATAAAGTTTGGCTGGCAAGTCAGTGGAGTTGAATATCATTGCTTGTTACAGTGTCTGATGTTTCTTTCCTGCTGTTTTCATTATTGAACATGGTCACTGTCCAAACTAGTCTTCATAGCTTTGGATTTAGTACATCTTCTGACATCCTTTTGATTTGACTCAGTGGTCCAGCACAGGCCTCAGATCTAGAGTAACAGGGTGGTTATTGAGGTGGGTTCCAAAAGAGAAGCAGTTCCCCCCACCACCGATAAGTACCAACTCAGCCCCCTCAGAGTCCAGCAATTCTGAGCAGAATGAATGCAGCATGAGGGGCCAGGGGACAGATGACTGAAGAGAGAGGAGGGTCAAACAGAAAAAGACAGAAACCACACTGTGAATTGACAATCTACATGTAGGGAAGCTAACAAGGAAATGATGCACTTCATACAATAAAGGCATTCATTAGCTAAGAAAACAGATTCCAAACTGAAAGTCTTTTCAAACTACAAGTAACAGTAGTCTAACAGAACAAACATGGACTGTTCTTGTTACTGACCTTCAGCTGCTAAGCACAGTGTATTAAATTAACACCATTTCCAAAGACCCTAAACATGAAACTTACTGTGTCAATGTTAACTTCAACACTGCCTCCAGTGGTCAGGTTTATTACAGCAACCCCTGGCACACCATCTGCCTGTATCCAGACACCACCAACTACTACCAGATTCTCACCGATTACATGGGCTGTATGGGAATACCTGCAAATGGCAAAGGACTGTGATTACCACAGAGCAAACTTAAGAACAATACACATAACTTTATCAGAAACCCTTTTCATACAAGTGGACAGTGAGACAACTGTTTACACCTGGCATTTCCACCTGTCTCAAATCCAACTCACAACTGAAGGAAAGGTACCTGCCTACTTGGTTAATCTCTTGCTGCACTTTTCAGACAAAAACACCCTTGTTTGTGTATGTTAGGGCTGTTACAAATGTTTAGATCACATAGATTGCTAACAAAACTTATAAACAAAGAAAGAAGCTATGCCATGATGCAGGTGATTAAAGCAGACTTCCGTTGCCATTGGGGCACATGGGACGCTTTAGGACTCACACTACAAATTTCAGCTATTTTAAGCAAAGTGGTGCAAAACAATACAGTTATGGGCTTCAGTAAGAGGTGCTGAAGGGTTCAAACTAACTTGCAGGGTGTCCACTGCAGTAAGGATAGCCAGCCCTGGGGGAAAAAATATCAGCATGTCTAGTTGCTTTGATGGCCCCGAATCTTCTACCAGAGAGAAGATGAAAGAGGTGATGTCCAGGTCGAGGGGTCTAATAGAATGTAACGGCAACAATACCTCGGTACCAACGCTGATTGTAATTGTAGCCTTTCCCAGATGAAGCCTCTAGACATGGACTTCAGCAGAATAACGTCTCCTAGAGGAACACCTCCTTGGCCCAAACCTCCAAAGATCACCAGTCCTCCTCTATAGGCACATGCCGAGTGGGAATGACGAGGTTCAGGGAAGCAGCCTTCAAGAGGGACCTTAGCAGGGACAGATCAGTCAGTTTTGCTTGTTCTAATGACGCAGGTAAGTGCAGAGTCAGGCTTAGCCTTTATCAGTCTGCTTACTATGCCAATGCTTGTTAATTATGGACCCGTATTAGGGGTCTGCATAGGCATGAAATTACAGCCAGAAAAAGAGTGGAAAGAAAAGCCGGCCTAGGGTGCGCCTCACTCTGCCGCAGGGCCTGGATGTCACTACAAGCTGAGAAGCTTTACTGTTTCTCAGAATTATATGCAATTCAGCATCAAAATAGTTTTATTTGTACAGATATTCATTCATAAATATGTAAATGTGAATTATACCGTGACATACATTTTTTGTCATACCACTCAATATTCAATCTCTGGGCCTTACATCTGTCCAATGTTGGTTCTCCAAACACAAGAAGTGTGCGTCACCTAAAACTGGCTCCCTTTCTGTACACCCACCAAACACAAAAATGTAGTTCCTGCCTGAAAGATAGTTAAAATGATAGTTCAGCAGTATTAAGATGCCAGAGTAGCAGCATCTTAGTATAATTTTTTATACATGTATTTGCAGCAAAGCTGGTTTAACATTAATGAAAACAGTGACTAAAGTTTTGAGTAGGATATGCTGATCTAGACTCTCTCACCTCCATGATTCAGCAAAGTAGCTGTATGCCTCCATCTCGGCTTTGGAGCTTGGCCAGTACAAACCGTCTTTTCTACAGACAGCTGTACGGTTTGGGGGTCAGCCTGGTCATTCAGGCTGTAGGTAACTTTCAGTACGCTGTCAATGGGGTTCAGTGGAGAAGTTCTGCCTCCTGTAATCACAGCACCCCATCCGGGAACAGGGGTCAGTGCGTGATACAGCCGCACACCTGTGTTAAAGATGTAACGGAAATGTTAAATATGACATTAATAAGATAAAACACAAATCTATGTCTGCATATCCACATCGGTGGATCCTGACATTAAAGGAATATTCATTTCCATCTGCTGCATCTGTAGCGTACAGCTGATTATCACAGACAATAATTTTGTCTGAGCTTAGAAAAGAAGAAGAAAACCTGCTGGTTCAAAACATACTTGCATACAGAAATTTCTCTGGATTCTCTTAATCTTTTAATGATATTATGTACAGTAGATGACAAAATCCCCAAGTTCTTTGCTATTTTATCATGTTACTGACCTGTTGCCAGTTAACCTAATTAGCTGAGATGTTCCATCAGGTGCATTTTATTTGCTGCCCCTGTCCCATCTTTTTTGAAACATGTTGCTGGCATCAAATTCAAAATGGGCATTTCATTTTCCAAAAACAAGTTCTCAGTTTTAAAATCTAATATGCTGTTTTTATACTATTTTCAATTTAATATGGGGTTTAAATGATTTGCACATCATTGCATTCTGTTTTTATTTACAATTTGCACTGTGACGTTTCTGAAACAGGGTTGTAATTTCTAATTTTAATATCTAAAGAGATGAACCATGTTGTTGGACCCTCACTCACTCACATTTGGCAGGGTGAAGATTTTCCACAAGGGGGTGCCCTTTAGCTCTTGGTACTTCATTAGAATGCGTCACCTTTAACATACATGTTTTACCTTCATCATTTCAGTTTATTGTGCTTTATTATTAGTATTACGGCTATTATTCATGGAATACAGCATCTGTTTATAGGCTTCTACACTATAGATGCATAAGACAGAGAGATTATCTTAGAAAGATGCTGGAATTTTCCTTAAAGCAGAGGGAGAACATTTTTCAGGTATTTAAGACACTAGCCTTTGTCTCCGTCCAGTTCCACAGTGGCACATGTCCAACCAGTCTTCCCTCTGATGAGGGCTGTGGCGGCAGTGCGTCGGCCTCCTCTCCCAAACCCTCCGCTGAGGAGCAGAAGCCCAGGCTCCAGCACAGAGGAGGCCATCCCCACCATCTCCACACAGGGAGCCCCCTCAAGAGGCCGGACTGCCATGGAGAAGCTCTCCAGCTCAGGAGCCATCAGGGGAATGAGGGACTCTGAAAGGAAAACAAAAGGGAAGATGACAAGTCTGGCTTGATTCCAATTCAAATGAAGCTCACACACTTCTTCTAGACACGTCAACTTTAAGCAGTTCAAGACGGACAGTAGCAGCAGTTCTGGGTGATATACAGTGTCCCAAAAAAACTGACATAATTTGAGATGTGAAAATCTGAGTAACTACATGTCTGAGGCCTGTTGACTTTGCCATTTGTATGAAATGTGGCCTCATCACTGAAAACAAGGTGCTTTTCGAACTCCTCATCTTCAAACTTCTCCTGCATAGCGACACAGAATTGCTTGTGCTTTTCCCCGTCATCTGTCTTTAAGGCTTGAACGAGCTGCAGCTTATAGGGTGTCATTCGCAAGCGTTTCATTAGACACACAATGTGTCATACAAGGAATCTGGGCTTCCAGAGATGCTCTTCTTACAGACTTTCTGGGGCTTCACACAAATGTTTCTTGAACCTGACTGACAATATCTTCTGATACTGGTGGTTATCCAGGTCCCTTTGCTCTGCACAGACAGACTTCCTCTCTGAATTTTTTGTGCTTTGTCCAAATCTGCTTTCCAGTTGGTACATTTTCATTGAATTTTCTCAAAAATGCACTACACACTTTTGTTTGATGGTTTTCGAGCATATTCTAACACACCTTTTCATTTCTAGTGAACAACATTCTTCAACCTAAAAATTTTACTCGGTTAGTTTTTACACAATTAGTTAAAATTTGAGATCATTTAAGGGAGAATTGGCCGTCATTAGACTCCAAAATGATGTCAATTTTTTTGGGGACACCCTGTATTGTTAATCAATGTTGGCGCCGCACAACAATATTAATTTTTAGATTTAGTGGTATTGATGGAAAATTAAAACTTAACTGGAACGTATGTCATTTAACATTTTGTAACACTCAGATAGAATAGCATTGCACTGATCAAGACCTGCTTTGCCCGATTCAGATTTCTCTACAGCCAAACTGGCCAATGACTGATTTTTTGGACCGATTTTTATTACCATTTTTAAACCTGAAGCTCACGGTAGAACACAGAGTACTTTCTATAACAATATTGTGAAAATCTTATTATTTGCTCTTTAATGGGCCAAACTGGAATTTTAAATTCTACAAATTAATTCTTAAATTAATTTATATATCATGAATCAAACTAAATGCTACATTTAAAAAAAACAATTTAGCACAGTGAGTCATAAATAATTATGCTCAGACATTTTGGTTCAGGGGTTGCAGCAGCATTCAAATAAAGTATGTGTTCATATCTGACTCATGTTATCAATATTTCTCTGCCTTGATATGCCTTGATATATTTGGAAAATATCATATTGAATTTGATACTGAATCTAACTGAAATTTTATCATACTTAATTTTATCAATACCACACAGCATTAAGGAGCACCACAGAAAAAAAAATATACAATATAAACTATTGGTTGAAGTGTCCCTTTAATAGTTCATCTGTCCGTCTTACCATATGGGGGATTGAGGAGTGCTGGACTGGTCAGAGAGCCTTTAGAGGCGGTGAGGATGAAGTAGTGAGAGCACTTCTGATGCCATTCCTAATGAACAACACAAAACGACAAAACGAACAAAATCTACTTTGACCTGCATTCGAACAAAATGCACGCTTGTTCTGATTAATGCCTGCAACACGTCAAAAACGTTGGGATGGGGGTCATTTAAAACTAAGAACATTGCATCTTAAAAAGGTACAATCGCGACTGGACATAAAAGAGCATCCAGATTAGGCCTAGGATGAGTCCAGGCTGGTCACTTTGTAAAAAAATGCATTAACAAAAAGTTCAATAGTTTCAAAATAACATTTCTTAGCAAGCGACTGCAAAAAATCGTAAGTATTTCACCCTCTACTTTGCATAAAAACATCAAAAGATTCAGGGAATCCAGAGAAATGGCTGTGCATAAAGGAAAAGGCCAAAAACCATGCATGTGACCATTGACCCCTTGGACAGCACTGCCTTAGAAAACAGCATGCTTGTGTAAAGGATATCACCACGAGTTCTGGAATACCTTGACAATCTATCGCCAATAAACTGCAATTTTCTGGGCACTGAAAAGTTTTTGTTTACTTATTTGTCTCGCTTTTAAATAGATTTGTTGTGACCATAGTCATTACTGCCTCACACACTTAGAACACAATACTCTGTGTGAGAAAAATCCTGAGAAAAATCCGTCTTTTAAAGGCTTTTAGTTCAGGATGGAGGAGCTTTAGAGGTGCACACGTGTGTTTAGTAATTGGCCCTATAGCCTAATGGTTAAGTCAGTCATTTCCCGCATGGGAGAGCACTCATCAGGCTTCTAAGGGTTTGTATCGGCAGTATAATGACGTCTCTGTGGTGCTGCATGTATAAAGTAACTTAATCTGTTCTGTCATCGCAGCTATTAATGTGTTTACCACTGATACATCGCAATAACAATAAAAATGTGATAAATCATATAAGCCTAATTGGCAGCCTCTGTGTTTGTTTACCTCAAACTCATCAAAGGGCTCCATCTTCTCCACCCGCTCACGCTCATCCTTGGAGAGACAGAAGTAGAACTGGTTCATGTCCAAGCACACGCATTTCTCCCAACCCTGTGAGGAAAGAACAGAGAGGAATAACATCATACACACTCCATTACATCACACACACACAAAGAGAAATAATTAGCCTTTCACTGAAGTCACAAAATCTAAATGTTCTTCACACAAGAAGACAAAAAGCATTAGAAAGATGAAACAGCAGGGTCTAAATAAAACATTAGAACATAAATATCAATAACACGGGACGCTACACCAAAACACAAGCTAACATATAAGCACATAACAATAAAATAAGCAAAAAATCTAAATACAGCTAGTGCATTAAAATACATGGTATGTATAAATTCACAGAAAACCAATACTTACAGCAGTAATACCAACCAATCAGCGCTCAGTAGCTCTAACGCTAACCAACCAATCAGCGCTCAGTAGCTCTAACGCTAACCAACCAATCAGCGCTCAGTAGCTCTAACGCTAACCAACCAATCAGCGCTCAGTAGCTCTAATTCTAACCAACCAACCAGTGCTCAGTAGCAGTAATGCTAACCAATCAACTCTCAGTAGCAGTAATGCTAACTAAGTGGTGCTCAGCAGCAGTATGCTAAGGAATCTGACCCTGTAGCTTTCCTGCTACTGAGAGCTGATTGGTCAGCGTTACTGCTGCTGAGAGATGATTGGTCAGCATTACTGCTACTGAGAGCTGATTGGTTAGCATTACTGCTGCTGAGAGCTGATTGGTTAGCGTTACTGCTACTGAGAGCTGACTGGTCAGCATTACTGCTAGTGAGAGCTGATTGGTCAGCATTACTGCTACTGAGCGCTGATTGGTCAGCGTTACTGCTACTGAGCGCTGATTGGTCAGCGTTACTGCTACTGAGCGCTGATTGGTCAGCGTTACTGCTACTGAGAGCTGATTGGTCAGCGTTACTGCTACTGAGCGCTGATTGACAAACCCGGGGGCACCTACAGCTCTGGGAGGTCTCATTGTTGAACTAAACTTAAGGTGGTACCTTCTGCAGGAATCTCTGGCTCTGTGCTGAGGTGTTGGGGTACTGGCAGAGCGCATGGATTTTAGAGTTGAGCTTCAGGAAATGGTTCTGCATGACCCTGCCGAAGGGGTCGTCAGGGCGGATCTGTTCATACATCACAATCAAAGCCTGTGGGAGGATTCTCGCTGCCCAGCCAATCACAGCGTCCGACCTGAGGCATCAAACATGAATATTATATACACTCACTGGCCACTTTATTAGGTACAACCAAAAACATCTAGCCAACAGCATCCTGTGACCACTGATGAAGGACTAGAGGATGACCAACACAAACTGTGCAGCAGCAGATGAGCTGTCGCCTCTGACTTTACATCTACAAGGTGGACCGACCAGGTAGGAGTGTCTAATAGAGTGGACAGAGAGTGGACACAGTGTTTAAAAACTCAAGCAGCACTGCTGTCTGATCCACTCAGACCAGCGCAACACACACTAACACACCACCACCACGTCAGTGTTACTGCAGTGCTGAGAATGACCCACCACCCAAATAGCACCTGCTCTGTGAGGGTCCATGGGGGGTCCTGACCACTGAAGAACAGAGTAACAAAGTATCAGAGAAACAGATGGACTACAGTCTGTAACTGTAGACCTACAAAGTGCACCTATGTGGTCAGTGGAGCTGATAAAGTGGTGTATTTGTGATTCAAGCTTTGCTGGATGTTTCAACACTCAATTTTAGTATCATACACACATTTTTAATGTTTCACTCTGTGTTTGCTGAGACGTTAAAGCAAATATGTCTGTGGAAAACCATGGAAAACAACCCACAGCATCATTACTCTGCATCAGCGACGTGAAACGCTGAAGCTGAAAAGCAAAAGCTTCATTTCGATGCTTTGACCCGATTTGAACTCTTTACCAACAAACACTAAACAAAGGGAACAAACACAGACACGCTGCACTCACCACTCCGTTTCCATATAGGTGAGCACCACCTCTGAGAGGACGAGCGTGGGGCGGTCCCACTGCAGCCCAGCCCCGCTCAAAACCCCCTCAGCCTCTCTCTCGTTCCTCACGTCCACACCCAGCAGGTTGTACTGAGCACTGCGCACATATACAGGGCCTGCACGGGGAGGGGCACAAGTGCGTTTAAGACTCTTATATGTAAATGACTTCCATTTCTATTCGCTGTCCTGTGTAGTGACTCATTAGCCAAATGCAGTCTGGGCTGAAACACTCCTTATAACTTCATAGTGAACAGGCGAGGCAGATATGTGCAAATGAACTTGTTTGGACTGTACAGACAGAGGAGTAAACGGTACGTTCTGAAACTTTAGCAATGTTTAGATACTACATCAAACTCGCGATTCCGTTTTCCATAAAAAGGCTTGTTAAACTTGAGATCGCTGCATCTTAACTTACACATAGAGACAATAACATGGCCAAATCATGTCCTACCACTCTGAGCTAAGAGGTCCAACTCCAGAAGAGAATCTTTCAGACGATCGTCGCCACTGATTAAGGCTGCCTTGCGTCTGGCGACGTCAGGGAAGTCCACCTCAAACACCACAACCCGCTCGAGAGCTCCTTCTGCATGCAGACGGAAGTAGAGGGAGTCGAAGCCGGCCCCTAGAGACAGGATCTAAGGACAATTGAGGGAATGAGAAGGAAGGAAGGAAGGAAGGAAGGATCTGTACCACCCAGTATGAATCTGCAGTGTGTAGTTTTACAGTCTGACTGTAATAATTGTGGAGTGATTTTAATCCAGTGTGAATCTGCAGTGTGTAGTTTTACAGTCTGACTGTAATAATTGTGGAGTGATTTTAATCCAGTATGAATCTGCAGTGTGTGTAGTTTTACAGTCTGACTGTAATAATTGTGGAGTGATTTTAATCCAGTATGAATCTGCAGTGTGTAGTTTTACAGTCTGACTGTTATAATTGTGGAGTGATTTTAATCCAGTATGAATCTGCAGTGTGTAGTTTTACAGTCTGACTGTAATAATTGTGGAGTGATTTTAATCCAGTATGAATCTGCAGTGTGTAGTTTTACAGTCTGACGGTAATAATTGTGGAGTGATTTTAAACCAGTATGAATCTGCAGTGTGTAGTTTTACAGTCTGACGGTAATAATTGTGGAGTGATTTTAATCCAGTATGAATCTGCAGTGTGTGTAGTTTTACAGTCTGACTGTAATAATTGTGGAGTGATTTTAATCCAGTATGAATCTGCAGTGTGTAGTTTTACAGTCTGACTGTAATAATTGTGGAGTGATTTTAATCCGGTATGAATCTGCAGTGTGTAGTTTTACAGTCTGACAGTAATAATTGTGGAGTGATTTTAATCCAGTATGAATCTGCAGTGTGTAGTTTTACAGTGTGACTGTAATAATTGTGGAGTGATTTTAATCCAGTATGAATCTGCAGTGTGTAGTTTTACAGTCTGACAGTAATAATTGTGGAGTGATTTTAATCCAGTATGAATCTGCAGTGTGTAGTTTTACAGTCTGACTGTAATAATTGTGGAGTGATTTTAATCCAGTATGAATCTGCAGTGTGTAGTTTTACAGTCTGACTGTAATAATTGTGGAGTGATTTTAATCCAGTATGAATCTGCAGCGTGTGTAGTTTTACAGTCTGACTGTAATAATTGTGGAGTGATTTTAATCCAGTATGAATCTGCAGTGTGTAGTTTTACAGTGTGACTGTAATAATTGTGGAGTGATTTTAATCCAGTATGAATCTGCAGTGTGTAGTTTTACAGTCTGACTGTAATAATTGTGGAGTGATTTTAATCCAGTATGAATCTGCAGCGTGTAGTTTTACAGTGTGACTGTAATTATTATGGAGTGATTTTAATCCAGTATGAATCTGCAGTGTGTAGTTTTACAGTCTGACTGTAATAATTGTGGAGTGATTTTAATCCAGTATGAATCTGCAGCGTGTAGTTTTACAGTGTGACTGTAATAATTGTGGAGTGATTTTAATCCAGTATGAATCTGTAATGTGTGTAGTTTTACAGTCTGACTGTAATAATTGTGGAGTGATTTTAATCCAGTATGAATCTGCAGTGTGTGTAGTTTTACAGTCTGACTGTAATAATTGTGGAGTGATTTTAATCCAGTATGAATCTGCAGTGTGTAGTTTTACAGTCTGACTGTAACAATTGTGGAGTGATTTTAATCCAGTATGAATCTGCAGTGTGTAGTTTTACAGTCTGACTGTAATAATTGTGGAGTGATTTTAATCCAGTATGAATCTGCAGCGTGTAGTTTTACAGTGTGACTGTAATAATTGTGGAGTGATTTTAATCCAGTATGAATCTGCAGTGTGTAGTTTTACAGTCTGACTGTAATAATTGTGGAGTGATTTTAATCCAGTATGAATCTGCAGCGTGTAGTTTTACAGTCTGACTGTAATAATTGTGGAGTGATTTTAATCCAGTATGAATCTGCAGTGTGTGTAGTTTTACAGTCTGACTATAATAATTGTGGAGTGATTTTAATCCAGTATGAATCTGCAGTGTGTAGTTTTACAGTGTGACTGTAATAATTGTGGAGTGATTTTAATCCAGTATGAATCTGCAGTGTGTAGTTTTACAGTCTGACTGTAATAATTGTGGAGTGATTTTAATCCATTATGAATCTGCAGTGTGTAGTTTTACAGTCTGACTGTAATAATTGTGGAGTGATTTTAATCCAGTATGAATCTGCAGTGTGTGTAGTTTTACAGTCTGACTGTAATAATTGTGCCCAACTTTTTCAGAATAATCGAATCCAAATTAATTAGTGTTTAGGACTAAAATAAACCAGGGAGCTTTATGAATTCCATCCTACCTGCCTGCTAACACAGGACCCAGTAACACGCAAAAACTGTTTCACGCAGTGGTCAACAGCTTGCCAGCGAACATAGTAGCCCCTGGGAAGAAAATATAGAGAACACGGTCATTTAAATGTGATAACAGTCTATGGCGCAGAACCGAGTTTAAATTCTACCATGTGGTTTTCCTACCTGTTGATAAGAGGAGCTCGCCGTGACACCTTGCACACAAAATGCTGGAGGAGATCATCCTGGAAGTAGCCCTTAGCCGCTGCGGACACTTTACTGACCACACTGCTGTCATTGGTGCCCTGCACCTGAAAGTGGAAAACACCTAAACTGGTCAACCACGAGGAAAATAAACATTATAACAAAGAGACTTCAGAGATGTTATAACAAATAGCTCAGGGTATTTAGCTACTTCACTGTGCATCCTCTGCAGGCGTTCAACTGCACTGCCTTGTGTGATCTCTATAGAAAAGCACTAACCAATAGAGTGAGTGTACAACACAACGGTGGGCAAAAAGGCTGAAAATCATCATCGTTAGTAACCGAGCTTCCATTTAGATGTTGTCTGTAGAACATTGCTTTATGCAGACTGTAACCGCCATAAAAGCAAAATCACCACCTTCAAATTACAATGCTAACGGCAATCACTGGGGTCCAAGCACCATGCACCTCATGGAGCCATTGGGACAGAAATAACATCCAAAGTTTTAGAATGGATTCAATTCATAAGAGACGTCTTGGGGATCTTTTTTTTTTTTTATTATATGTATTTTAGTTTTACTGCGGTCAACATTTTGAATCTACCTGGCAACAATTAGCTTACTTCAAGTCTTACTGCATTCAACAAAGTCTGTTTACTCTAAATCACTCTTTTAAGCCATTTCAGAAAGAATGCAACATCCAGACATATGTCTATCACCACAAGGATAAAAAATATTTAGATATCCCTATACATCCCAGGCTTATTACATACAACGTCTTATTATTTAGTAACTACAGGGACTTCAATGCAAGCTGATTGAGCTACTTATAGAACTTTGGGCCAGTTAAGGGGTTGAGCACAGCACCTGTGGAACTGCATTCTCTGGAGTGATGGAGCTTCATCCAAAATCTTTGGGATGAGTTGGAGATCTGACCTCACTGATGCTCTCACTGAACACAATCAAATTCTCACAGCAATGTTTCAACATCTAATGTAAAGCCTTCCCAGAAGAGTAGAGGATGTTACTACAGCAATGGGGGGGGGTATTAATATCCTTGATTTCTGGGCTGGTGTCTTATGAAATTGCGCCATTTTCAACATGACATTGGGAAAACAATCCAATCTTGACCTCCGATTTGAAAGTAGTATTGGACCTGAATTGCCCGTCAAATCATCATTACGTCCACAATATACACAAATCACCCATGACATTAAGTCCACCTCCTTGTTTCTACACTCATTTTATCAGCTCCACTGACCACATAGGTGCACTTTGTAGTTCTACAGTTACAGACTGTAGTCCATCTGTTTCTCTGATACTCTGTTACCCTGTTCTTCAGTGGTCAGGACCCCCATGGACCCTCACAGAGCGGGTGCTATTTGGGTGGTGGGTCATGGTAGTGGTGTGTTAGTGTATGTTGTCCTGGTATGAGTGGACCAGACACAGCAGTGCTGCTGGAGGTTAACACTGTATCCACTCACTGTCCACTCCAACCTCATCGGTCCACCTTGTAGATGTAAAGTCAGTCCAGCAGTGACACTGAGGTGTTTAAAGACTCCAGCAGCCCTGCTGTCTGATCCACTCAGGCCAGCGCAACACACACTAACACACCACCACCACGTCAGTCTTACTGCAGTGCTGAGAAGGATCCACCACCCATATAGTACCTGCTCTGTGAGGGTCCATGGGGGTCCTGACCACTGAAGAACAGGGTAACAGAGTATCAGAGAAACAGATGGACTACAGTCTGTAACTGTAGAACTACAAAACGCTCCTATGTGGTCAGTGGAGCTGATAACATGGACAATGGGTGTAATGAGGTGGTTTTAAAGATTACTGGATTTAAAGCTGAAACTGTCACACGCTGTGAAGACTTACAGCAGCATCTTTTCCATGTTTCTGTTTCTTCTTGCCGATGGTCGCTGGTGGAGCCCCAAGCATCTCCTCTCCTCTCAGACCTTCACCAGTCATAAACATAATAAACGTTGTGCATGACCCAAAACCCTTCGTCAACCTTTTCACCCAAATCCCAAACTCTAGCGACCTCAGTAAATTCAGAGAGCTCGTCCAGCGCTGAGGAACTTCATGACTGAGACATGAGAATGAGACACATGTTGAAACGCCTACCGGAAATTGTATTTGTTTTCATTGACCGTATATATGTCAATGTAGCTTAAAATTAAACATACATGAAACGTTTAATTATTTATTCAATTCTATTCTAATTTTAAGAACGTGAATGTGCCGTTTAGACCATTTAATTAGGAGAATTTTACCAAAGAGCTTGGGACTCTTATAGCATGTGCTAAGGAATCATAACACCCGCGACACATCTCATAAGAGTCCTAAAATGTTCTATAAAATTAACGTAATGAAACAGTATAAATAACATATATACGTGTATTCTTGCATATATGAGTATATATGTTAAAGAAAACATATACGTACATGTATACTTAAAATGAAATTAAAACAATTGCTAATAAAAATATTGCATGTGTGTGATTTATACATTCTTTTTACTTTCTTATTAGGACTTTTCAGAAGAGGCTGGGACTCTTATCGTATGTGTTAGGGAAATATTACCCAAGCAACACATAACATAAGAGTCCTAAAATGTTCGTAATAAAACAGTCTAAATTTAAAACAAACAGTCTGAATATAAAACAATCACTACTAAATATATTATATTTGTATGATTTTAATTAACATTTATTTTATATGCCTTATCTTATGTAACATTTATTTGTGCGCCTTAATATAAGACTCTTATCGTATGTGTTACGGGATCATTTCACCCACAAGAGTCCCAAAATGTTCATAAAAAGTTCTTAAAATTAAAATAAAAATTAATAATGCAAAATTGTATGTGTGTGGGTTTTAATGAAGCATGCGTTCTTTTCATACTGTATCACTAGGATGAGTTTACAGGACACGTTGGGACTCTTATCGTGTGTGTTGCGAGCGTGGGAACCGTTCCTTTTCCAGGCTCTCCGCGCCAGCGGCAGGAAGAAGAGCAGTTAGCTGGTGTTCAGAGTGAAGAAGCAGCTCCGTTTCGGTTTGTAACGCCCTGTTTTCCTTATTTCAGCTTTTTCCGACCACCTTTCCCACAAGAGAAGATGTGGAAACGGTTTATATCGAGGTTAAAGATACTACTAATACGTTAGCTTAGCTACTGTCCTGTACAAGTTGATCTGGCGAGCCAAGCTAACTGCTATCAGTGCAATTCCCGAGTTAAGCCAGACTCCTGGGAATTTTTTAGACATTTCCACACTGAGATAGATCGTCCTGAACGCTAATTCACAAGTAAATCTCATAAATAACCTAACTGGGGTGCATAGACACTTTTTGGACACCGTTTCCATGAGTCCAGTGGGTTAAACCGGCTTTCCTTCAAATGTCCATCCAAGTGTTGTTTACATCTTTATTGACCACTTCATGTTGAGATATCGAGAACTAAGTTGCTGTGGATTAAAAAAAAAAAATAAATAGTAATTCAGTCCTTGAGATGTAAACAGAGGCGTCCAGAGTGGTTTGAGGTGAAATGGTTCATTTGCAGAGACTACAGTGGTGGTGATGGGAACCAGGTGTCTCAGTGCCATCACCACAAATACAGCCTTTTATTTACCGTCCAGAACCACCAGAGAACCTACACGAGTCCTCTGAGGGTTTATGTCCTGTTGATGATGGCAGCTAGTCTTGTCTGGGATCTGTCTTACCGTAACCCTTTATATATGCAGTGCTGTGCGAAAGTTTTAGGGATCTAGGCAAATGTTTAAACAGTCGACCTCAGCAGGGAGTTTATCACGATATACATTAGAATAAAGTCGTATTCATAATTCAAATAAACAGAAAAACTATAAACAGTAACGAGAATTTCTCAGGTTCGTATTTTTTCCTGGACACCTTCACAGCCGCCACAGAGACTCTTTAATATCATCAATTACATCATGAGCTCAATTTACTGAGCACTGATTGGTCAAACCAGGAGCTGCTTTATAACTACATATAATACTGGTCTTCCTCAAGGAGAGGCTTGGAGATGGTTAAACAAACAAACAAACATCCAGAAAATCACTATTTATTATTTATATATATATATATTATATATATATATATATATATGTCGTTGTTGTCGGAAGAAAACCTCATATCTTGAAAATGGTAACTTTACAGGAGAAGGAAAAAATATACTTCACTTTTAATGTAAGTCTATGGAACCAGACGTCTTTCCAAGTAATTTGGGGATATTTCTTTTGGGCCGTTCTTCATGAAATTTGCTCACAATGTACAGAACAGCAGGTATTTTCAAAGGATGTCAAAAACTGAATAACAACAAAAATGGAGATAAGAGGTTTTCTTCCGACAGCAGTGATATATATATATATATACACACACACACACACACACACAATCATTATTAACTAATATTTGTTTATTCAAATATTAACACTTTTCTCAGCAAATAAACACAAACTACACAAATAGATAGCTTTTGAAAAACGTGTCTTGGGAGCCTCAGACCTTCGCCCAGTACTGTATCTGTGCCGTGAATGGGTTAAAATAGGTGTGTCTCAGATATCAGGCAGCTTATTCATAACCGGGTCATGTAATTCCTTTCTGTTAGGGAGCTTTTAGAGGCGCTACACTCGTCAGTCGTCTGGTTCCAATGACTGCCACTCAAAATCAGATGTGGTAAGAAATTTTGAAAAACCAGTGAGGTTCCCCTTTAACCCACGCTCTTCAGACATCGTGATGTTGAGAGAGACGCTGCTGAAATTCCTATGTAAACTTCCTTAATAGCTTGGGTAGACAGGACGAAGTTCACGTGGATCCGGTGGGTAAAAATGCCGTGGACAACTGCTCATCTTATGAAATCAAGTGTATTAATAAGGAATTTGTCCCCTTTTACTGCAGTAACAGCCTCGACTCTTATGGGACGCCTTTACAGTAGATGTTGGAACATTGCTGTGAGGATTTGATTGCATTCACCCCAAGAGCAGTAGTGAGATCAGGTACTGATGTTGGATGATTAGTCCTGGATGGGACGGAGCTCCATCATGCCAGAGAGCACGGTTTCACCGCTCCACAGCCCGGTGCTTTGTATGTCTGTAGCTGTAGCTTGGCATTGGGCGCTGGCCATAGACTCAGGTGTGGCTGCTCCTAAGTTAAGCTAAGTGGTACTTTTTTAATCCCACAAACGGGGAAATTCCACCTCCGCATTTAACCCATCCGTGAAGTGAAACACCACATACGCACCAGTGAATACACACACACTAGGGGGCAGTGAGCACACTTGCCTAGAGTGGTGGGCAGCCCTATCCACAGGAGCAATTGGGGGTCTTGCTCAAGGACACCTCAGTCATGGACTGAGAGATTATATATTATGGAGATTATACAAGCTTTGTGTGCATAAACTCAATATAACGTAGCTGTATTCACAAATTAAAGGCCTGTTTGGCTACGTCTGGACATACAGGGTGGGTCAGTCGTCTTTGGGGGGCCAAACCGTAGTATAGTGTAGCATTAGAAAGATGCCGAGTGTGGGAGAAGTAGTGTTCTCAGTGTTGAGCTGCGTTGACTTGGCTAATCAAATCTCTCTCTCTCTCCCTCTTTCTGTTTTTTCACAGATCTCCGTCCTGTAGGACCAATCATTTGACCTCATCTGTTATCCTGCCTGCAGCTCCACAGGTGAACCTCTGGTTCTCCGGCTCCCTGAGGCTACACCCTTCACCTCCGTGAGCGTCACTCCAGCCCTTTCGTTGCTACTCTATCACCGGTGCCTCCTCCTGCCTCCTCCGTCATGACTGAGCCGGAGCTGCTGACGGAGGTTCCGGCAGCTCTGAAGCGCCTGGCCAAGCAGGTGGTCCGGGGCTTCTACGGCATTGAGCACGCACTGGCGCTGGACGTGCTGATCCGCAACCCCTGCGTGCGAGAGGAGGACATGCTGGAGCTGCTGAAGTTCGACCGCAAGCAGCTGCGGTCCGTGCTCAACACGCTGAAAGGCGACAAGTTCGTCAAGTGCCGCATGCGCGTGGAGACGGCGCCCGACGGAAAGACCACCCGCCACAACTACTACTTCATCAACTACCGCCTGCTGGTCAACGTGGTCAAGTACAAGTTGGACCACATGCGGCGGCGCATCGAGACAGACGAGCGCGACTCGACGAACAGAGCGTCCTTCCGGTGCCCCTGCTGCCACAGCACCTTCACCGACCTGGAGGCCAACCAGCTGTTTGACTCAATGACAGGTGAGTCCAGACGAGGCAAGTGGACACATTGCCACTAATAACTGTGGGACCGAATGTCCATCATAACCATATATTACATTACGTATGCTACAGATAAACATGTTTATGTGAATCAGGCAATGTAGATTTAATGAGGGGCCTGCTGTCAGAGCTAGGATGGCATCTGCAACTTCGTCTCGAAGACTTGAAGCAGGTGCGAATGCAGCACATTGATTTTCATACTGAACTCCTTTATGCTAATTTATCAAACTTTTGCAAGAGGAAAAATGAACTTTCCAAATCCATGAGCTGTTGTTAATGTTACCTAATGGTTCATAAAGCTGAAAATGAGCAGTAAAGTTGGTTTTCAAGCTGAACGATGAATTGTTCTTACATCAAAGTCGAAAACAGAAAGAGTGCAGTTTTCAAATCGCAATAGCTGCAATTTTTATTATATATTATATATATTCTCAGCAATATCGTCCTAAGTTTTAAGTGGAGAAAAGCTAATTGCATTGAGCTTGTAAGCTGCTTGTAGGTAAGTGATGCCAATCAGAAGCAACAAGTCACCCTTGTTCTATATATGTGGCATCACAACTGGTAGTCGGACTCACTCGGCATCCGAGCTTCACGCCAGAAAAAGTAGATATTCTGGTCTTCAAGCCTGGAAATTCTACTATAATTAACTATAATTTATAGAAAATCACTGCATTTAATTGGCAATATTGGTCAGAAAAATCGCGATTAGATAGCTGTTAGATTGTTCAGCCCTAGTTGTTTTCATTTTCTCTTATTCAGATTTCTTTCTTTATTAGCTTTTAAACTGAGGGTGCGAAAAGATAAACATGCATTATTGCTTGCAGCCAATATAACGATCGAATGAAATGGGTTGTTTTTTTCTCAAATAACATCTTCCGTGGGCTGTTATTTGCTATGAGCTGCTAAGGATCTGTCTGCAAATATAGCCACAAGTGGCAATCTGTGGGGTCCAAGCATTGTGTTTCATCAATATCTCCAGGATTAGGACTGATCCCACCTTTTCCTGAGCTTGCAGTGACAGAAATATACACTAGATGGCAGCAGAGTTATGAAAACGCGGTGAGGTTGTTCATCTGGATGGAATTTCTCACCTGAAAACCTTGTATCTCCATTTTTGGCATTTTTCAGTTTTGGACATAATTTGAAAGTGTCTGTTACTCTTTACATTGTTTGTGAATTTTGTGATGAATGGACCAAAAGAAACGACCCAAAATGTCATGGGAAAAATTCTGGTTCCATTGACTTACATTGAAAGTGAAGTATGTTTTTTCCTTCTCCTGTAAAGTTACTATTTTGGAGATACAAGGTTTTCTTCCGACAGCAGCGATATGTGTCCACTTCTAATGAACTGGAGATTTTTTTTTGGAGGTTTTTTTTTTTTTTTTAATGATTCGGACAGCTGCTCAGGCCTACAGTGTTGGAAATAAAGGTTCTGCACAGGTGCATTTTCCATTCATCAAGGTACAAACAATGTAAATGTGCCCCTAAAGGTTCTGCAGTGGTTTTAAGGTCCAAATTGTGCACCTTAAATAGGTTTATCAGGTGAAATGTACTTATTTGTGTTTTAAAACGAGACGGGGTGTGTGGAGTCATTTCAGTGGATTATGGTTCAGTTGTGTTCCCTGACTAAAGGAACTGAGATGGACTCTTAAGATTAAGATTAAGTGACCCTTATTAGTCCCACAATGGGGGAAATTTCAACTCCGCATTTAACCCAAACGTGAAGTGAAACACCACATACACTCTAGTGAGCACACACACACACTAGGGGCAGTGAGCATACTTGCCCGGAGCGGTGGGCAGCCCTATCCGCAGCGCCCGGGGAGCAGTTGGGGGTTAGGTGTCTTGCTCAAGGACACCTCAGTCATGTGCTGTCGGCTCTGGGGATCGAACCGGCGACCTTCCGGTCACGAGGCTGGATCCTTAACCTCCAGCCCAGGGAACCACCCCAGTGACAAGAGGGCTCCTGCCCCAGTGACAGTTTACTGCCTTTTTTCTGAGCATGTGGTAGTTAGCATAAGTGTTAAATGCCTTAATGGCAGGCCTGGCGCCAGTGGATCATTGAATGGGGCGGTGGGCCGCCATCCGTTTATTACACCACACTAAACCCGCTGCATTTTATACCTGCTTTCGTACTGGCAGACGGCAAAAACAGTGAAACTACATGTGCACTGCTGCTTGCTTGAGGATACATTAATTAATACAGGAGCTTTTGTGTGAATCAGGAGGGAGATTTCCTAAATAAGTAGGCCGTTGTTAATTTGTTGTGGCTCTCCTGCGTGTGTGGCTTTAGACCTACAGTCTTCTTTGCACCACGTGGTCAGGCTGCAGCCCTCCTAACACCCCCCCCCCCCCCCCCCCCCCCCCGGGCCGTCTATGGTTTCTTAGTGTTTTAACTCCAAGTCAGTGTAATGTTGTAAGGCCTGAAATGTATTTTTCAGAATGGAGGGAATTCATATGTTTTACATAGGGTGGGATTTTTACAGTGGGGTTGGGGGGGGGGTTATACACTTTGAGGGGGGGTACTACTTGTGAGCTTAACTACAGGTCTTACCTTGTCTCGTACTTTTTGAAAGAAGGACACTCCGCCTTTTTCATGAGTTTAACCAGATGACCAAATTTTGAAGTAGGCAGTTTGATTCTGCTATAAAGTAGGTGCTTCTGAGAAGCCCCCTCGTTTTCTCCCACTGCAGCTGCGCAACTTCGGTAGCATTGGCCGTGGCGTTCTTGGCTGAATCTGCCTCACGCTTTCTTTTCAAGGCTACGGTAGGAGAAACGCCATCTGAGTGGCGCCTTTGTGGACGTGTCGTAACGTCGGCTGGTGGAAGGCACAACGCGGTACGTTTACAAATCGAGCAGCTCATCTCACCCGCTGTTAAGTTCGAACCACGGAAATATCCTGAGCCTGAAACTTTGAAAACTGAACGTCTTCGTCCTGCTGCTTCACTTACTTCATTAATAGTTAAAAGGCTGAAACTCACTAGCCCACAGATTCACTTTTACGCATGAATTTACATGAGCACGCTGCAGGAAATCACTCCGGTAGGCCGCCCACCCACATGCATATACGCCGCTAGAGCTGCACAATACATTGTTAATCACCATCGTTATATTGGCTTTTGTAATAGGTTGCAAAATACACATGAGCCCTGTGATGATCACTGTTTCTCACTGCTGAGGTCGGTCTTAAACTTCTTGTTTTTACGGCTGTTGTGTTAATCCTACTATTAAGTTTTTAAAAAAGATCAGAATTTTCTTTCTCGATAAATCAATAACTAAGATTAAGAGACCCTTATTAGTCCCACAACGGGGAAATTTCACCTCCTCATTTAACCCATCCATGAAGTGAAACACCACATACACACTAGTGAGCACACACACACACTAGGGGGCAGTGAGCACACTTGCCTGGAGCGGTGGGCAGCCCAATCTGCAGCGCCCGGGGAGCAATTGGGGGTTAGGTGTCTTGCTCAAGGACACCTCAGTCATGTGCTGTCGGCTCTGGGGATCGAACCGGCAACCTTCCGGTCACGAGGCTGGTTCCCTGACCTCCAGCCCACGTCTGCCCCAATAATGACCTATTAGCAAGTTGCACGTATCAAATTCTCTTATTGTTGCTTTGTGTTAAAGCAGCAGTGCGAAAAGGAGCCTGATGGAAACACCATGTAGTGTTTATATATGGTTTTATGTAAAAGTTTACCCATACAAGTAATATTGAACAGTTTCTTTTAGTCGAGTCATCATGAAATTTTGAATAATGTAAAGAGCCGCAAGCATTTTCAGATGATGTAAAAAAAAAAAAAAGTTCCTAAAAAGTAGCCACGTTTACATGCAGCTTCATAACCTGTTGATAATCGTATTAATAGCTCAATCGGAATAGAAGACGTCCACATAAACGCCTCAGTCAGAATAGTCTAGTCCAGTTAAGGTCATTCAGAACACAATTTTCTATCCGATTGAACGAGGTGGTTAATCCTGTAAATAATGCGTTAAATAGAAGAATAATATCCGAGTAAACGCCTGAATCCGATTACATTCCCTATCAGAAAGTTGAAGTTCTGCGCACGAGACTTTATACTGCTCGACATGGCGGAGCAGAAACTGGTCTGCGGAGGAGACGAAGTTTTTCTGAGTCTGACGTCATTTTAAAGCGATTAAAAACACAATCACTGCTCACTGCTGCTCATCTCACTCTGACTGGACTCACGTGATGCTCGTTGTCACGGTAACGTAATTTTGGATCAGATTACTTGTGGTGAGCATGTAAACGGGTTTTCCATCAGATTGTTGAGTAGAGTGAGAATAAACACCTCAGTCTTCATCTATAATCAGAATGTATTCAATCGGATTGGCGAAAATCTTTGCATGTAAACACAGACGCTGAGCCTTTGAAAGGCTGTGCATCAATGATTTAGTTCTAATCCGTTAAGTTCATTTGTACTTCTTGTCCTTTTTGTAAAATATTACATGATTAGTCATTAAACCTTCCAGTTTAATAGTATGAGCAATAGTCGCAGCCCAGAAATGATTATCCAGTATATTTGTACTGTATTTTGCAACATATTATTAAATGGCAATGAGTGACAAGATCAGAGTTAAAACATCACTGAGAAGAAGAGAAACGAGTGTGAGACAAAAGAGTTCGAGTGAGTGATGCGTGATGGAGTGATGAGGTAGAGAGGGGAGGTGAAGACCCCTGCAGTCCGCTGCCAGGGGGGAAAGGGGAAAGGCAGGCAAGAGAGGCGAGCTGTTGCTAGGATACACAGCGGGGCGGTCACGCAGGCAGGTAGGTAAAGAGCAGCCGCACTGCTGACCGCGCCGGAGAGAGTCTGACCGGGAGGCACCTCTCAAACACGCACACGGTCTCACCACAGCGATGTCCCTGCCCATTGATTCCCTCTCTGAGAGAGCTGTTGGGTTAACATTGCTTCTGTCTTTATTCCCATTGATTAAGCCTCTTCACATCTGTAGTTGACGACCATCGACGTTGTGGCGTTATTATGGGACGCTTCCCTTTTGTTTACCCCAAAATAATGCGTCTTTCACAAAGTTGAGTGAAAGTTTTGCAGTTTAGAATAATAAAAATGTCAATAACGATATTATTTTGTTCGGGTTCTGCTCTGTTGTTCTTTGCTGCTCTTCAGGTGGTCAACGATTAGAACAAAGTAAAGATGCGGTTAATCATGTTCTTCTGACACTACATCCTATCTTAGTTTATTAGACTTCTTTGCGATATCAAATCAGTCGGTTTTTGCCTCTTTGACTTTTTATATGTTTTGTTTCACATTTGTGACTCTGTATCTAGAACGCCACAAAGTAACCAAACTATTGTTATGCAGTTTTTATATCTGTACTGTCTAGCTGGGTTTAAAAGTCCTCATGCTGCATTGAGGTTACTAGACAGCTATAGGACCACCCAAAAAGCTTGCCCAGCCCATACCACAACAAATCTATGACCGTTTGGACAGGTTTCAGGTAAATTGGACAGCGTCTGTGTTTGCAGGCAAAGATTTTCGCCAATCCGATTGAACACATCCCGATTATAGATTCAGACTGAGGTGTTTATTCTCACTCCACTCAACAATCTGATGGCAAATCTCTGTTTATATCCTCACTACAAGTAATCCAATCCAGAATTATACACATCCCTGCAGTAACGCTTGGGGTAGACGTTACCATGACAACGAGCATCACATGAGTCCAGTCAGAGTGAGATGAGCAGCAGTGAGCAGTGATTGTGTTTTTAACTGCTTTAAAATGACGTCAGACTCAGGAAAACGTCCTTCACATGTCCTTATTAAAGAAGGCCGAGAGGAAGACGTCGTGTTCTGAGACGCGTAAGCTGGACGTCCGTCCCACCGCCGTCTTTTAAAGATCAGAGCATGAACTTCGTCTCCTCTGCAGACCAGTTTCTGCTCCGCCGTGTTGAGCGGTATAAACTCTCACAGCTGACTGGTACCAGTGGGGCAGGACATTGCAAAAATTATGGCCAACAAATGTCGGCAGTGAGACTGAAAAACGTATGGCGAAAAGTAGCGGCAACAATACGGGACACTCAAAATCTATAACTGTAGTGGCAAGAGAGCCGGACGCACCGGAAAAACGACAGCTGACTGGTGCCAATGATGCAGCACAAACTGCATGTGCAATAATGAGGACTGACCACACGGCTTCAGTCAGCAGGTTTGTATGATTGGGCAGCTGCCAGAAGTTCCTCCTCTGATCTCTGCTTTGATTGGTCAGCTGGCAGGAAAGATAGAGATTTAAGCTCTGATTGGGTCAGAGATAAAAGACAAGCTCGTCCCTGATAACCGTCTTGCCTCATCCGCACCTCCATCACTGTCCCTGTGGATGCTCTGTTCAGCCCGCCAAAGTGTCTCAAAGTCTTCGACCTCAAGGTTTTTCCTTCAGTGTTCACATCGCCACGCTATCGCAGACGTACCAAGAGTTCTGAGATTCGTCAGAAAGTAGCGTTTGTCAGAAATAAAAGAAGAAAGCGTAACTGTGTTTTATAAAACACGGCGACCTTTCATTTTTTTGTAATATTGCTAAGCTTTTCCTCTCCGCGTGTGGAATTGTGCCGCGAGTACAATCACAGTCATCTTTTTTCAAACTCGTTTTTATATTTTTCTATGGCGCTTTTGTTCTTAGTCTTACACAAGAGCACGGCGCTCCCTCTCGCTTTGAAAGGAGCCGTGACGAGGCAGAGAGCGGGCGCAGTGTAATTTAGCACACATTTATTCATATATGATGAAAAGCATAAACTATCCACACACAAAGCCCCACGTTTTACTCTGTGAAAGACTTAATGAAGGCCTGCACAGCACACTGATCTCTCGAGGGAGGGAGGGAGGGAGGGAGGGAGGGAGTGTCAGTGGGAGTGAGGGAGGGAGGGAGTGTCAGTGGGAGTGAGGGAGGGAGGGAGGGAGGGAGGGAGGGAGTGTCAGTGGGAGGGAGGGAGGGAGGGAGGGAGGGAGTGTCAGTGAGGGAGGGAGGGAGGGAGGGAGTGTCAGTGGGAGTGAGGGAGGGAGGGAGGGAGTGTCAGTGGGAGGGAGGGAGGGAGTGTCAGTGGGAGTGAGGGAGGGAGGGAGGGAGTGTCAGTGGGAGGGAGTGAGGGAGGGAGGGAGGGAGTGTCAGTGAGGGAGGGAGGGAGGGAGTGTCAGTGGGAGTGAGGGAGGGAGTGAGGGAAGGAGTGAGGGAGGGAGTGAGGGAAGGAGGGAGGGAGGGAGGGAGTGAGGATCAGTGAGTGTCAGGGAGTGAGTGTCAGTGGGAGTGAGAGAGGGAGTGAGTGATTGTCAGTGAGAATAAGTGAAAGTGAGAGAGTGTGAGTGAGAGAGTGAGCAGGAGTGTGAGGGAGTGTAGTGCTGAGCGTTTGATGGCTCTGCTGTTAAAGCCGTGTTGCTCCGCTCTGTCATTACCTGTAATCGTCTCTTCTT
>NC_051216.1:45221798-45281798 GCF_015220715.1 Pygocentrus nattereri
ATGCATGCCGCCCCTTTCAGCCTGTCGCGGTTTAACCTCGCCCATTAATGCTGTATATAAGTAGCTTTATAGCCCAGAGGGAGGCACGATACAGGGCAGCCAATCATAACAGGTGATTTCCTTATAGCAGTAACAAAAACAGCCTGTTTAATTCTTAGGGATAAAGAGATGAATGAATGAGTGGTTTTGGTGCTTAAACCCAAAGAAATGTAAAAAGTGGAAAAAGTGAAATGGAATATATTGGCCTTTTGACCTCTATTACATTTATTAGTTTTATATATAGTATACATTTGTAAATTTATGAATGTGTTTTTAATTCTTGATTTTTAAAGTAGTTTTTATTTGTATTGTTTGCATTAATCAAACTCTGTCTCTCTCTCTGATGACGCAGGGACATTCCGTTGTACCTTCTGTCAGACTGAAGTAGAGGAGGACGAGTCTGCTGTCCCCAAAAAGGACGCCCGGACGCTGGTCGCCCGCTTCAACGAGCAAATTGAACCCATTTACGTGTTGCTACGGGAGACCGAAGACGTCAACCTATCGCACGACCTGCTGGAGCCTGAGCCTACGGAAATTCCTGCGCTGAAACTGAGGTTGGCGCTGCCCATTCTGAGCGATTCATTCACTATTAGATTAGTGATACTTTTTTAATCCCACAAACGGGGAAATTCCACCTCCGCATTTACCCCATCCGTGAAGTGAAACACCACATACACACTAGGGGGCAGTGAGCACACTTGCCCTGAGCGGTGGGCAGCCCTATCCACGGCGCCTGGGGAGCAGTTGGGGGTTAGGTGTCTTGCTCAAGGACACCTCAGTCATGGACTGTCGGCACTGGGGATCGAACCGGCGACCTTCCGGTCACAGGGCCAGTTCCCTGTGCCCTGTGTCCCTGTGCCCTGCCCACGACTGCCCCCTATTGAGATCAGCTGTGAGGTTCATGTTAGACTATCCCGACTATCCAGACTAGCACATTCATTTTAAGAAGGTAAAAGGTAATATTTTCCGTTTAATTAGGGCAGATTTTAGTTTCCTGGTTTTAGGTTCTGTGGAAGCCCTGAGGTTATGTTTCTAAGAAGTTCCACTTTATTTATTTTTGTTCTTTCTGCATAAAATACAAAATGGCCAAAAATATTTTCTAGCATCACTTGTTCAATTTCAAACCTTTCCATGCATTTTATAGATATTGTTTAATTATTGGCATGTTGCACTGGGCTGTGTATACTATAGAGTTTAGTGGTCAGAGATCTTCTGGAGAGGAGAATATCCACTCTGTAATGCCTTCCAGGTTTCTCAAACACTAGGGGGCGCTCCTGAGCAAGTCCAAAATGAATGGGTTCATATGGAGCATTTGAACAAGATCATAGTTTAGAAATGCTTGAACATTTTAAATGTAAAAGAATACATTCGTTTCCTGAACAGCATAAAACACTTTAACGCTGCTGTTGTAGTTTTAAGAGCTTTTAAACTCGAGTTATAGGAGTTTAAAACGGCGCCTCATGTGCGTTCATGATGTCTGTGAGCACAAACAGCCAATGAGCTCCTCCGCTCACCAACCAATCAGCACTCAGTAGCAATAATGTCAGTGTCCTGCTGCCTAAAATCTGATCACTGTAGAAACAAGGAAACATACAGGTTGGTTTTCTTTGCTTTTTAGTGAAATACAAGCTACTTTCTAAAATAAAAGTGATTAGAAACTATTTCAACTTTTCGATTTTAGCCGTTTAGCTCTATTCACCCCCCCCATTCAGGACTTGCTCGCCGGCGCCCTCTGGAGTTTTGCTGTAATGCTTTTAATATAATGGGAGAAATAGGAAGAGGCCAAGCTCCCCATTAACATCTTTCAGGGCCTAAGACAGGAATGTTTTAGCGTCACTTTTACAGCCTGTATTTCTTTCTTATCACCCTGTCATCCCTTACGCTTTTCATGGGCATTAACCCCCAAGCCTAGAAATAGTATCGTCTTGCAGTAGTAATGAAATGTAATAAATTACGTTTACCGGGGTGGGAAGTGACGAAGTATAAGTACTCGTTACGTTACGGAAGGAAAAACTGCTTTCTACACTGTATTTTCAAACCGGGCTTACATTTTTAATCTGTCTGTTTTATTCATCTAATTTCTTCCGCTGTGGATCTTCTGGATTTTTCCCACCGCAGAACATGGATTTTTCCATCTCGTGTCACTCCTCACAAGGCAATTAAAAAAGAGGGCGCGTCAAATTGAACCACAGTGTGGATGCGGGCTGCGCAGCAGGACAGGGTTGCTCGTGTTTTTACGATTTAAAAACTACTCAGCTCAGATGAATATTAAGAAACCTTGAGAGATAGACGATGAGTACCCCTCCCCTCTGTAACCTCCCGAGTAGGTTACTCTTTGATAATTGTGGCGTTTTTTTTCTCCGCAGTAAGTGTTTGTTGATTTAGTCCGTTATTAAGCGTGATGTGTGATGTGGTGTTGAACTTCCCACTGGCCATAATGATCCAGTCCGCTGTTTAGAGTTCAGATGCTTTGTGTGGAATGCAGATCGCTGTCTGAATGCAGTAAAAGTCACAGAATCCAAAATAGCCATAGTAGTGATTTAGCGCTTATTCTCGAAGGTGCAAGTGTTACGATTAAGTGATTGACCCTTATTAGTCCCACAACGGGGAAATTTCACCTCCACAGTTCAACTCATCCATGCAGCGAAACACCACATGCACACTAGTGAGCACACACTAGGGGGCAGTGAGCACACTTGCCCGGGCCGGTGGGCAGCCCTATCCAAAGCGCCCGGGGAGAAGTTGGGGGTTAGGTGTCTTGCTCAACAGCACTTCAGTGACGTACTGTCAGCTCAGGGGATCGAACCGGCGACTGATTCCCTAACCTCCAGCCCATGACTGCCCACAGAAATGCCCGTTTGTGGCCTTACATGTAAGACGTATGTGATCTAGTTGGTTTTGCTCTAAAAAAAACAAAGGAACGATATAAAAAACTGACATTAGAATTGGTCATTTGAGTTTCATCTAACATAAACCACTTTTTGCGCTTAATTAGATGTGCACGATCATGATATTAACACTCATTAAGGACGCCTGTTCCAGAAGTTGAATTAGAAACACGGAAGGAAACGAAGGTGTTTTGTTTTTCTTTCTGCACAACACTAACTTTTCAAAAGCTCAGACTCTACTAAAGCATCGTTTTTCCCCACCAACACAGTGAAATGTTTAGAATCTGCACTTTCTTTTCTTTCAGTTAGCTGCAAAGTTGGTTTAATTAGTGAAGACTGATGACATTGCTGACTCCTCCTGTTACTGCTGCCAGGGGTCGACATGTAGGAGACATGCAGTAAATTCAGGTTGTCATTTCACACCAGCCTCTCTCTCTCTCTGCGTCTCCGCCTGCAGCCGAGAGCGTGCGGCACCGTCCGGCGGGGCTGTGGGCGCCGGAGCGGCCGGCCATGAGGTGTGGAAATCGAAGGGCTCGTCGTACGACGACCTGTACACGCAGAACGTGGTCATCAACATGGAGGAGCAGGAGTCGCAGCAGATAGCTGAGGCTAAGGCCCCCAAAGAGAGGCCCGTGTGGCTGACCGAGAGCACCGTGCCCGGGTCATACGAGTCGGAAGCCCTCAAGACCTGTGAGTACCGTCTCGGCACTGCTATTGATTTGTTTTGTGGGGATTATTGATGCTATGAAGAGCTCTGCTGTATTTCTATTAAATGAATGTGGCGTTTAATATGTGGTGAGTTCAGTAGGTTATGTTAAAGGCCCACATCATGGAAAATCTTATATTTATATAAAATTAGAGTGTTATGTGTGATCGTGTGTGTACATTAGCTAGAGATAACTGTTAAATCTCTCTAAATGGTATTAGAAGTGGCATGTAGTGGTTAGAACCAGTGGTTGTGGTTGGTTAGTGTAGTGGGTAACACCTCTGCCTTCTATGCTGTAGACTGGGGTTCAGTCCCCACCTGGGTAAACACCCTACACTATACCAATAAGAGTCCTTGGGCAAGACTCCTAACACCACCTTCGCCTACCTGTGTAAAATGATCAAACTCTAAGTCGCTCTGGATAAAAGCTTCAGCCAAAATGCCATGAATGTAAAAATGTAAATGTAGTGCTGCTGATTGTGAAATGGGTTCGTTTTAATTGAAGATTAAAATAAGTTTGAGGGCCAGTTTGGATTGTGCCACAGGACTGATCTTATGTTTGACCCATGGGGTTTAAGCTATTGAACCAATAACCAAATGTTTCAAATGAACCCATAGGTGTCACTAAAAACCTGTGAAAGAAAGCAAATGCAAGTAATTCAAATACAAATGTAAGCTGAATCAGACAAGCTTCCATCCATCCATCCATCATCTTCCGCTTCCGGGGTTCAGGTCGTGGGGGCAGCATCCTGAGCAGTGAGGCCCAGACCTCCCTTTCCCCAGCCACTTCCACTAGCTCTAAGGGAGAGACCAGCTTTCCAAGTGAATTACCTAAAAATGATGTATGATTAGTGAAAAGAGGCAAACTTGACCATTTGTTCCCATTTATGACTTCCCAGTATAAAAGGGTTTTATGTACATGAGAAGGTTGTTTATTTACATGCTGTCTAAGAGACCCAAGTTTCCTGTTTGAGTCTCAGAATTGCTTGTTTTGGTACCGCAGCTGGCGAAGACTCCATGGTAACCCAGGAGGGCCTGGCTGGGCGTGGCCCTGCGCAGGATGAGAACGAGGAAGTGATGCGTGCCCTGCTCATCCACGAGAGAAAGGTTAGCTCTGCCATGGGGGGCGGAGCAGTCGCCAGGCCCAGCGCCCCAGTGGCCGGTGGCAGCGACTCTGAGAGCGAAACCAGTGAATCGGACGAGGACTCTCCGAGCCAGGCTCCCGTCCACACGGCCGCGGCCGCTCCCAGGCCGGGGAGGCGGGACGACGAGGACGAGGACGAGGAGGATGACGACTTTGAGGAGGTTGGAGACGATCCGGTTGTGATGGTGGGTGGAAGACCTTTCTCCTACAGAGAGGTGAGCCAGCGGCCAGAGCTGGTGGAGCAGATGAGCGCTCAGGAGAAGGAGGCGTACATCGAGATGGGCCAGAACCTGTTTCAGGACATGTACTTTTGAAGGCCCCTCTCTCTTTCTTTCTCTCTCTCTCTCTTTATCTCTGTCTGTCTCTCTGTCTCTGTCTGTCTCTCTCTTTGTCTCTCTATCGGTCATTATTTTTTCTATGACCTTTTTTTTGTTCTTATTTTATTACATCTTTTGAAAATGGCAGTTGCCCTTTACATTGTCTGAACATTTCATGATGCATGGACCAACAGAAATGGTCTAAAATTACTTGAAATTATATATTGCATCTATTTTTTTTTCTCAAAATATCTGCATAATTCAAGTAAAGGGTAAGATGTAAACAAAGCCATCCAGAATAGTTTGATGTGAAACGGTTATTTACAGAGAAACGGTCTCTGATGTCCATACAGTGGTGGTGACAGGAACCAGGGGTCATGATCTCTACAGCACAAATACAGCCCTTTTATTCAGTTCCAGAAAACGATGACCATGAATATAAAAGCGATGAATGTGAACTAAGACCTTTCATCTGGGTTTTTATGTCATGTTCACGATGGTAAACGGTGATAAATCAGAAAACAATACATTATTTTTTTTGGACTGTTTTGCCTTACAACAACCTGCATGTACATCTTACCATTGAAATATTTTAGGCCAAGAACGATCAACAACATCCGTGACATCAGGCAGCATATTCATAACCCCTTCATGTTGTATGAGGTCAGATTTAAAGGTGTTAATCCCCTCAGATGTCTGGTTCCTATCACCACCTCTGCAAACACTTCACTTTGTTTACATCTTAGTCGTTTAATTACGCGGAAGTTTTGGGGGGAAAAACATTTAAATTTTTTTCTTCTCTTGTGAAATCACCAGTTAAAGTTTTGTCCCGTCAGTGGCTAATCTCTCTCTTCTCTCTCTCTTTCACCTCCTATGTTCTGTCTTTGTGCCTCTCTCTCTTTTCTGAGGCTCCTTAATGGTCACTCTGCCCCTGCAGGACTGCAGGATTCTGTCCCAGCGTTTTTTTTTACAGCACATGTTCTGTGGAGAGGTAAAGTATTATTCTATGGAGTAGGACGCCTGTTGACTTCTTCTTTCCTGCTCGTCCATTCCGCGTATCTCCCACTGGACTTGGAATTGCGCTAGTGCCAAGCGACTGAGGTATTTCTCTCTTCCATTTCGGGATGAATAAACACAAAAACGCTATTTTTATTTGCTTCTCCTTCTCACACCAAGACGTTCTTGGGCAAATGGCAGAGAGTTCAGTATTTCTGTGGTAACCGCTGGAACCAGGTGACCTGCCAGGGTCAAAAAAACGTACACAAACGTAGGAGCGTCCTGAGCTGCTGGCCACTGATTGACAGTTAAGTGTTTGTTTGTTTTTTTTTTCCTTTCTCAAAGTCAGATTCTGCGGCAAGGCATCAGCATTCCTGGACGTTCTCGAGCCTCTCGTCTTTTTGAGACAGTATTTAATAGTACAGATGGATCAGAAAGAGAGTATAACGGTGTTACGAGCATTTAAAGCGTTTCTGTGGTAACAAGCGCTCGTCTCTTCCTGTGAAGAAATGTACTTCTGGTGGTTATCAGGGTATGAACAGGTCATTTTGGTTTTTGTTGTAGTAAAGTGAGTTTTTAAACAGCAATAAAAAGCTGCTGGTCAATTTTTGTGTGTTTTTCTGATGACCTCAGTCAGCCTATGGCTTATACCTCCCACCCATCCCTATGCCCATAACTCCCATAATGATGCCTTAAAATCTTGCACAGACGTTTTACACCTTGTATTGCTGGTATTTCGCATGTTGTATTTCCCAGCAAACAGTAAAACGTTGAAAAGTCTGATATATAAACAGCAATAAAAATGTGAATAAATCCACAAAGACTGATTGTTAGTTCTATAGCTAGGTCTAGACTGGGGGTCGGCAACATGTGGCTCTTTTACTGCCCTGTTGTGGCTCCACAGCTGAATCAGATCAGTAGGTGATAATAAATGAATCCTCCTCTACAGTAAAATGAAGCTCTGCTGATCCTTCAACTCAGTTTAACAGTAAATGGTCTTAAACGCTGGAGTTAATGTAGAACTGCTGATTCACCCTTTAACCCTGAAGATCAGCGCAGATGGCTGGTCACCATAGCAACACAGACAACAGTCCTGCGAAATCCTACGAAACGGCAAAGAGAGAGATTTAAGACGGACATCGATGATTTGGAGACGAATGGACTCGTTAGCGTTTATAATCACTCCAGCTGGTTTCCTGATCCGTTTAATCTGCAACGAGAAACAGTCAAACACTAAAGTCGTGAAGCTGAAGTCAGATTCTTTTTTGAATTTTACCGTTCCACCTTAAAGTGTAGCAGTTACATTCTGGCGCCTCAGGCTCCATTTAAGGTGGAACGGGAAAATTAGAACGAGAAGCTGGTGAAGGAGAAGTAAAATGGTCGGACATGGAGAGGCATTTTATCGAGAATCTGTTCTACTTTTGTGGAAAAGTTTCCTGCCGGAGATCCGAGAAAAGCGGCTAAAGTTGAGCTAAAGTTTCTAGCCGCTCACGCTACGTCACTAAACAGCGAAACGTGCTCAGAGCAAAAAAAATCCAAATCTGTTACCTCAGCAGACAGATGCCTGAGCTGACTAGGGGGGGCGAGAGGGGGTCATCCTACCCACCCACCCAGAGAGAGCGAGGCCAACTGTGCTCTCTTGGACTCCCGGCTACTGATGGAGGAAACCAACTTTTAGCTTATTCGTCCTCCTTCCTGTGTTTTCGGGGGGTTATTTTATTTTTATGTGTATTAAGATTAGAAGTGATTCACACGTTGATGGGTTCAACTCGGGTTTCAACATCAGGTGCAGACTGAATACATTCCTTCTGGTCCAGACGGCTAATTAGCACAATCAGTTATTTAAGAAATAAAAGCTGCCGAGAGCCGTCCGTGCCTTTGTCTGCGTCTGAGGATCATAACAGAACACGTAAGGAAGTTGCGGCCGATTTAATCCTGAGACTCATCGTCTCGGAATACAAGAACAGGAGCTCAAGTGAGGAGAAATGGAACAGGCTCTACGTGTTCCTGTGGTGGTGTAGAGTCCCTGCTGTGTGCACAGCTCACTACAACAGCGCTCCAGCTTTTATGTGGTGGCAGCTTAAAGAGCTAAAGTACAGATTACTGGTCACCTGTTTGAGGACTCATTTCATTACTCGTGGATTAGAAGTCCGTTTAAAATCATAAATGGTGAAATTTTAACAGGAAAATGAGAAGGTTTGATATACTGAGACCTGCCGTGTACCTGCCATACCAAACCTGGAGTCTGGTCTCGAGTCCCCACCTCATTTGTGTTATATCTGCCGCTCATTATGGTTCATACTCATATTGATCGAACGTTGAATGAATATTTATTAAGCTGAATGTTTGAAATGATAGTTTTCCATGAGTCCTGTCATTGTGTTATGGCCAATCAAATCGTTACACTCTCTGCCAAGCGCCGCCTTCTTATCCTCAGCCACCTCTCTCTTGGCAGCGGGATCCCCACCCTACTTTCCAAAATGAAAGACTCTTAAAATCTACGTGACCCAAGTGACATATGTATAATTCAAAAGGGCGAATTTAAGCGAAAGATGGTGTGTGTAGTTTGAATGATTACTGCTGGTGATCACCTGAAATCTGAGTACTAACAGAATACAGTCGCTTGTTTTTTGGTGTCCTGTTTACATATCGCTGTTACATATATTGGTGAGGATGATGCCTTTGTAAGCATTATGTAATACGGGGGGGTTTCACAAAGATTAATCTGATTTCAAAGCTCCATATTTTTTACAACCGTGAGGCGCCGAGGAACCAATCACAATCCAATTGTAAGAGGGGGTCTTAGAGTTTCTGACTGGCTCCCTTCAGTCTGAGAGGAGATGAGACCCCTGAGCAGAACTCCTGCGTTCTCCACTTCAATAAGAGTGAATCCGTCAGAACTGACGCGATTTTCATCGACTGTGAACTTCCAACAGCTCAGAGCGTTCGTCGTTGGTTCCGCAGCACTGGATGATCTCCGAAATCCCACTGAAAGAGCCGTGAGTGCAGCCACGCCCGACACACTCAGTCCAGTCTGGGATGAGTTTGACTGTGGTGTTGATGTCGTCCGTACAGCTGGAGGAGGTTCAGACTGAGACCTTATGCTCATTCAAACCATTTACAGTTCACTGCATTGATCTGTAACGATTTACAAGTGAAATAAGTCGTTGAAATCAGATGAATCTTTTCGGATCACTCTGTAATCACTCTTTTCATATGAAAAACTTGTTTTCGCCCCATGTGCAGGCTGAAAAACTGAAAAATCAATATAGAACCATTTTCAAAAAGGTCCCGTACACTGTAAAAAGTAAAGAATGATGTGGTAACAAGTAAATTAACTAGTTTTGTTCAACCTAAATAAATACTACTCTTAGTATTTAAAGTACTTTGTGATTTTAAGTTGAATAAAACTAGTTAAATTGCGTTTTACCACATGAAGTATTTAAGTACATCTGACGAGCCACGGTTTACAGTTTACAGAACCATGTATAACATGCTCCATCAATCTGAAGAACCATTTCATCTATAAGTGGTTCTTCGCATGGTGACATGGTTCTTGAGATTGATGGAGAATATGTTGTATATGGTTCTGTATAGAACCTTTCTGAAAATGGGCTCTGTTACACCAAAAAGGGTTCTTCTGAAGAAGAAGCATATTTGGTGCTACACCAAACCATTTTCGAAAAGGTTCTCTATACTGGTAAAAATAAAGGTTCTGTGAAGGTGAATTTTTCGTTCATTAAGGTACGAACGGTGTAAACGTTCCCTCAGAGGCACAGCAGTGGGCTGAAGGTCTGGCTGCGCACCTTAAACAAGGGGTGTTGAACCTTTTCTCCAGCTGCTTTAACAGAGGACCAGTAAAGTCCTGGAGGCGAGGCGAGGCGGGGTGTGTGGAGTCAGTCGAGCTTAGTAAACACCACTTCAGTGGATTATGGTCCAGTTACATTCCCTGACTAAAGGTCCTGAGGTGCCCTTGATGGAACCACAGTTTAGTACCTTTATTTCTGAATGTATAGAACCATATACAACACATTCTCCATCAATCTAAAGAACCATTTCCTGCTTAAATGCATAGTGACATGGTTCTACAGATGGATGGAGAATGTGTTGTATATGGTTCTATAGAAGACCCTTTTGAAAATGGTTCTTGATTGCACCAAAAAAAGTTCTTCTTTGGTTATAACAGGCTTGCAACAAGAGGAAACTCCGGATACTGCCATTTACTCACTATGCAAAGCCATTTACTATGCAAAGAACCGTTTAAGCATGAAATGGTTCTAGATAGAACCATTGAGCTATTTAATATACCATTAAAGTTACCTCATTAATTGAGCTTCTTCAAATCATTCACTCAAGCAAACCGTCTTCTATATGTGAAAGACTTGTGACCTTGTCTGTTTCTGGATAGTTTAACAACTATGAGAGCAGCAAGGTGGTTCTAATAAAAGCCCTGAACCTTCCAGCAGCAGTTTTCATCCTTACCGAAACTTCCCCTCGAAAGGAAAGCACGCCAAAATCCTCATAAAAGCCTGGCTGGCCATCAAGCAGCCGGGACGGACGAGATGAAATATTCTGTTCTCGGTAAAAGCCGCCTCCCAGGACACAGGAACAAATGTCAGCCAAAAGAGCTTCGTCTCTTCCCTCCAATTCCTCGCTCTGCCCATCAGTCTGCTTGTTAAGCTTTTCTCCTCATCTCTCATTCCGTTCATCACAAAAGTCTTTCGGTATAAAAGCCTTTGAGCTTCATAAGCGAAAAAAGAAAGAGAATTGCTCAAGACTGAGCAGGAAGATCTGAACGAAGGTAGGCTGAAAGGTAAGGTCACTGCTACTCACTCCTGCCACGTCGTATGACAAAAACGTTTCAAAGTCGCAGTGAACGTCCAAATAAACGTGTAATCCAGTAGAGGGCTCTATAAAGAAGAACCTTTTCAAAGTTTAGAGAACTTTTAGCGTCAAGATTAAAAATCAGTGTGGATAGAAAAGGACTGAGTGCGTGTACAAGCACTTAATAAACCGATAACTACAGAAAATCAGATAATGGGGAGAGTCCGGGTCTACATGAGTCAGACAGTAATCAGATAATGGGGGAAACTCCAGGTCTACATGAGTCAGACAGTAATCAGATAATGGGGGAAACTCCAGGTCTACACGAGTCAGACAGTAATCAGATAATGGGGAAACTCCAGGTCTACATGAGTCAGACAGTAATCAGATAATGGGGAAACTCCAGGTCTACGTGAGTCAGACAGTAATCAGATAACGGGGAGACTCCAGGTCCACATGAGTCAGACAGTAATCAGATAATGGGGGAAACTCCAGGTCTACACGAGTCAGACAGTAATCAGATAATGGGGAAACTCCAGGTCTACACGAGTCAGACAGTAATCAGATAATGGGGAAACTCCAGGTCTACATGAGTCAGACAGTAATCAGATAATGGGGAAACTCCAGGTCTACATGAGTCAGACAGTAATCAGATAATGGGGAAACTCCAGGTCTACGTGAGTCAGACAGTAATCAGATAATGGGGAAACTCCAGGTCTACATGAGTCAGACAGTAATCAGATAATGGGGAAACTCCAGGTCTACAGGAGTCAGACAGTAATCAGATAATGGGGAAACTCCAGGTCTACAGGAGTCAGACAGTAATCAGATAATGGGGAAACTCCAGGTCTACATGAGTCAGACAGTAATCAGATAACGGGGAAACTCCAGGTCTACAGGAGTCAGACAGTAATCAGATAATGGGGAAACTCCAGGTCTACACGAGTCAGACAGTAATCAGATAACGGGGAAACTCCAGGTCTACAGGAGTCAGACAGTAATCAGATAATGGGGAAACTCCAGGTCTACATGAGTCAGACAGTAATCAGATAATGGGGAAACTCCAGGTCTACATGAGTCAGACAGTAATCAGATAATGGGGAAACTCTGGGTCGACGTGAGTCAGACAGTAAAACCCGAACTTCATGCCATGGCTTTTTTTAAACATTGATCCACTTTACCTGAAAATATGAACAAACATCATCTAGAAGATGAAGAATACTTAAACACTTCATTTCTTCAAGCACGTATTTGATTTCAGCGTCACTCCAAAAGTGTTGGGCAGCAACGCTGCTGCTGATCCCGCGGTCTTGTTTCACACATGCACACACTGAGAAATCTGATTACTGAGCTAAAATCCAGCCTCTATCAGATTTTCTAATCAGATTTCTAGACCTTATACTGATCTAAGAAATCAGCATGTGCTTTTTACACGACCATTTAAATAATCAGGTAACTGCAGAAATCTGATTATGATCGGATTATTGAGTGCATATAAACACGCTCACTGTGGGTTCTAAGATGCTTCAATTGAAATCTCTCTAACGCTGAGATTAATAACTGATCACATTGATTTATCAGTCTACTCAGGCTTTAGCAGAGCTCAGTAACACTGAGATTAATAACCGATCACATTGATTTATCAGTCTACTCAGGCTTTAGCAGAGCTCAGTAACACAGATTAATAACCGATCACATTGATTTATCAGTCTACTCAGGCTTTAGCAGAGCTCAGTAACACTGAGATTAATAACTGATCACATTGATTTATCAGTCTACTCAGGCTTTAGCAGAGCTCAGTAACACTGAGATTAATAACCGATCACATTGATTTATCAGTCTACTCAGGCTTTAGCAGAGCTCAGTAACACTGAGATTAATAACCGATCACATTGATTTATCAGTCTACTCAGGCTTTAGCAGAGCTCAGTAACACTGAGATTAATAACTGATCACATTGATTTATCAGTCTACTCAGGCTTTAGCAGAGCTCAGTAACACTGAGATTAATAACTGATCACATTGATTTATCAGTCTACTCAGGCTTTAGCAGAGCTCAGTAATGCTGAGATTAATAACTGATCACATTGATTTATCAGTCTACTCAGGCTTTAGCAGAGCTCAGTAATGCTGAGATTAATAACCGATCACATTGATTTATCAGTCTACTCAGGCTTTAGCAGAGCTCAGTAACACTGAGATTAATAACCGATCACATTGATTTATCAGTCTACTCAGGCTTTAGCAGAGCTCAGTAACACTGAGATTAATAACCGATCACATTGATTTATCAGTCTACTCAGGCTTTAGCAGAGCTCAGTAACACTGAGATTAATAACCGATCACATTGATTTATCAGTCTACTCAGGCTTTAGCAGAGCTCAGTAACACTGAGATTAATAACCGATCACATTGATTTATCAGTCTACTCAGGCTTTAGCAGAGCTCAGTAATGCTGAGATTAATAACCGATCACATTGATTTATCAGTCTACTCAGGCTTTAGCAGAGCTCAGTAACGCTGAGATTAATAACCGATCACATAGATTTATCAGTCTACTCAGGCTTTAGCAGAGCTCAGTAACGCTGAGATTAATAACCGATCACATTGATTTATCAGTCTACTCAGGCTTTAGCAGAGCTCAGTAACACTGAGATTAATAACCGATCACATTGATTTATCAGTCTACTCAGGCTTTAGCAGAGCTCAGTAACACTGAGATTAATAACCGATCACATTGATTTATCAGTCTACTCAGACTTTAGCAGAGCTCAGTAACGCTGAGATTAATAACCGATCACATTGATTTATCAGTCTACTCAGGCTTTAGCAGAGCTCAGTAACACTGAGATTAATAACCGATCACATTGATTTATCAGTCTACTCAGGCTTTAGCAGAGCTCAGTAACGCTGAGATTAATAACCGATCACATTGATTTATCAGTCTACTCAGGCTTTAGCAGAGCTCAGTAACGCTGAGATTAATAACTGATCACATTGATTTATCAGTCTACTCAGGCTTTAGCAGAGCTCAGTAACACTGAGATTAATAACTGATCACATTGATTTATCAGTCTACTCAGGCTTTAGCAGAGCTCAGTAATGCTGAGATTAATAACTGATCACATTGATTTATCAGTCTACTCAGGCTTTAGCAGAGCTCAGTAATGCTGAGATTAATAACTGATCACATTGATTTATCAGTCTACTCAGGCTTTAGCAGAGCTCAGTAACACTGAGATTAATAACTGATCACATTGATTTATCAGTCTACTCAGGCTTTAGCAGAGCTCAGTAACACTGAGATTAATAACCGATCACATTGATTTATCAGTCTACTCAGGCTTTAGCAGAGCTCAGTAACACTGAGATTAATAACCGATCACATTGATTTATCAGTCTACTCAGGCTTTAGCAGAGCTCAGTAACACTGAGATTAATAACCGATCACATTGATTTATCAGTCTACTCAGGCTTTAGCAGAGCTCAGTAACACTGAGATTAATAACCGATCACATTGATTTATCAGTCTACTCAGGCTTTAGCAGAGCTCAGTAACGCTGAGATTAATAACCGATCACATTGATTTATCAGTCTACTCAGGCTTTAGCAGAGCTCAGTAACGCTGAGATTAATAACCGATCACATTGATTTATCAGTCTACTCAGGCTTTAGCAGAGCTCAGTAACACTGAGATTAATAACCGATCACATTGATTTATCAGTCTACTCAGACTTTAGCAGAGCTCAGTAACGCTGAGATTAATAACCGATCACATTGATTTATCAGTCTACTCAGGCTTTAGCAGAGCTCAGTAACACTGAGATTAATAACCGATCACATTGATTTATCAGTCTACTCAGGCTTTAGCAGAGCTCAGTAACGCTGAGATTAATAACCGATCACATTGATTTATCAGTCTACTCAGGCTTTAGCAGAGCTCAGTAACGCTGAGATTAATAACTGATCACATTGATTTATCAGTCTACTCAGGCTTTAGCAGAGCTCAGTAACACTGAGATTAATAACTGATCACATTGATTTATCAGTCTACTCAGGCTTTAGCAGAGCTCAGTAATGCTGAGATTAATAACTGATCACATTGATTTATCAGTCTACTCAGGCTTTAGCAGAGCTCAGTAATGCTGAGATTAATAACTGATCACATTGATTTATCAGTCTACTCAGGCTTTAGCAGAGCTCAGTAACACTGAGATTAATAACTGATCACATTGATTTATCAGTCTACTCAGGCTTTAGCAGAGCTCAGTAACACTGAGATTAATAACCGATCACATTGATTTATCAGTCTACTCAGGCTTCACATTGATTTATCAGTCTACTCAGGCTTTAGCAGAGCTCAGTAACACTGAGATTAATAACCGATCACATTGATTTATCAGTCTACTCAGGCTTTAGCAGAGCTCAGTAACACTGAGATTAATAACCGATCACATTGATTTATCAGTCTACTCAGGCTTTAGCAGAGCTCAGTAACGCTGAGATTAATAACCGATCACATTGATTTATCAGTCTACTCAGGCTTTAGCAGAGCTCAGTAACGCTGAGATTAATAACCGATCACATTGATTTATCAGTCTACTCAGGCTTTAGCAGAGCTCAGTAACGCTGAGATTAATAACCGATCACATTGATTTATCAGTCTACTCAGGCTTTAGCAGAGCTCAGTAACGCTGAGATTAATAACTGATCACATTGATTTATCAGTCTACTCAGGCTTTAGCAGAGCTCAGTAACACTGAGATTAATAACCGATCACATTGATTTATCAGTCTACTCAGGCTTTAGCAGAGCTCAGTAACGCTGAGATTAATAACCGATCACATTGATTTATCAGTCTACTCGGACTTTAGCAGAGCTCAGTAACACTGAGATTAATAACTGATCACATTGATTTATCAGTCTACTCAGGCTTTAGCAGAGCTCAGTAACACTGAGATTAATCACTGATCATCACGTTGATTTATCAGGCTTTAGTAAGAACTTCAGTGTTTGTGAAGAAGACGTTAATTGAGGGCTTCTTTGAAATGTTTATTACATGCTAGAATTTATAGTTAAATAAGCATTGATGGTGCTTAAAAGTGTTTTTCTTTTGTATTTATTGGATAATGTTCATCCAGGTGGATGGGTGATCTGCTCTGTCTGTTCTGTAGCTGCTATAGACCAGCAATAATAACTGAACAGGAGCAGATCTATGTGAGTTGAGACATACCAGAGAAACAGAGGTGATAGTGAGGTAATGCGATCCCTCAGGCCAGTTAAATCATAATGTACAGTGCCTTCCGCTCTTGCCCACACACTCGTAAACGGTTTCCTCACAGGGGAACTGAGTGACAAGCTGTTGTGGCACACAGTGATAGGAACTTTCCTGAGAGAGAACGGTGGACTGTAGCACACAGACATGCAATGAATCACAGATTCTACCTCCTGAACAGCCATGACTCAAATGCATTGCACCCATAAGAGTGTCAAACCATCAACAATCACAAGTAAAGGACTATAAATATGGACAAACGGTCCAAATGAGGGATTTATTTACTGTAGTAGTGGGTAGTATAGGCGAAAATGCATATCAGCTCCAGAGAAAACAGGACTCCTAACAACCAACTGGAAGACCTGGTTGACACCAAAACAGCCCCCTTCACATAACAGCAGTTAGAGCTTTCATCTCTGAGAGAGAGGCGAAAATCAAGCTGCTTCAGATCTGAGAACATCCACAGGGGTTTCTGTCCTTCCTTCCACGGCGAGAAGACCACTCGGCGCTGTGGGTCTGAAAGGATGTGTAGCTGATCAGGAAGAACCTCACTGAGAAAAGGAGACGGACTCATCGAACACAGAAGCTGAGCGACCCCAGAGTCCAGACCCCAACATGAGTGAATGTGTTTGGGATTGTTTGGATCGTGAGAAGCAGAAAATCCAACCAACTTCTAAGACTGAACTTTGGAGGCGTGGCTGGAGATTTCGTTGAAAAACTCAAAACGGTGCCCAATCCCGTTTCACCCCTCGCCCCCACCTCAGCCCTCCGTTTTGCGCGTTCACGTCTAGGAGTGGGGTGTCCTGATTCTTGTTGAGATAGAGGGGTGGGTGAAGTGTTAGCACTACACGACCCTCCAAATGGAGGTTTTTCAGAGACACTCCAAACGGAGTGATATGAAAAAAAGAAAAACGGGCAAGATGGAGCACAAGCGACCGAAAAAACACAGTTTTCTCTGTTAAAAAATTATGATAACCATCTTAGTTTAATGTCCTGTCAGCTATTTATGGTCTTTTTCTTCATAACAAGCATAAAACAATCACTAATAGTGTTCTAATGTCTCAGTAGCTAACTGGCTAACTTTCCCATTCTACCTTAAATGGTACAGCAGTTCCGTTCTGGCGCCTCACCATTTAAGGTGGAACGGGAAAATTCAAACAAGAACCTGGTGAATCTCTGGCTTCAGCTTCATATCACTGAAGAATTAGTGGTGGGTGGTAATAAATAATTTTTTTATATATAATTAATATATAATATATATTATATTTTATATATAATATAATTATATAATAAATAATTGACTCTTTGAAGGCGTCTGATCCCTAAATGTAACTAAAGCCCAGCAGTGAGGAGCTGAACTTTCCCCTCCTCTGCTGTCCCTGCAGACGGGCAGGGTCGCCTACAGAGCAGCGCCAGTAGCTGTTAATGAAGTGATGCTCTTTTATTAGAGGGTCTCATTTCAGAGGGAAGATCTCAACCGCTACCCCTTATAACTCAGCTCCAAGGGGCAAGGGTCTCCTGAAAAGAGGGGAAACTGTAAAAAAGGTAAAGTGTGGGCACTTTAAGTACTGAAAACATAGATATGACATCTCGCATGAATTCAGTGTATCCTAGAAAATCCCAGTATCCTGCTGGTTCTGACCAAAGCGACTGATTTTTAATGCTTTTGAGTAAATTTGGCAAAGCCTCATATAAATGACATGAACAGTCACTGACCTTATAGGCCCAGTGCACCGCTATCATCACTGAATGCTACATATCACTTGTACACGCTGATGAGTGTCCGTGCCCCCCCATCTCACCCCCCCTGAGCTGGCTGGTGGTGTGTTAGCGTGGGAAAGCTGTGGAACAATCAATAAGAGGAATCAGGGTGGCAATTTGCTGCAGTCAATACGATGAAAAGCTGCAGTATGAGCTGAAGAGAGGGCCAGAGTGAGTGAATGAATGATTGACAAGCAAATAAACAAATAAGCGAGTAAACAAATCAGCAGTAGTAAACAAAGAATAATAGCATGACTGCACAGTAGAGGACATGTTTGTTCCGGACGCAGAAGCAGAGACGGCAGCAGAGGAGGAGTAATGGACTTTAAATGACTGACAGACGACGGTGTGCGCTTACCTAATTGAATGCAGCGGCCCAGCAAGTCCAGAAATAACCTTAATAACTGGATCTTTCGCTTTAACTCGTTCAACCGTCCCCCAGTCTCACTCCTTCCCTTACTCACTCCTTCACTCCTTCCCTTACTCACTCCTTCACTCCTTCCCTTACTCACTCCTTTACTCCTTTCCTTACTCACTCCTTCACTCTTTACCTTACTCACTCCTTTACTCCTTTCCTTACTCACTCCGTCACTCTTTACCTTACTCACTCCTTTACTCCTTCCCTTACTCACTCCTTCACTCTTTCCCTTACTCACTCCTTCACTCTTTACCTTACTCACTCCTTTACTCCTTTCCTTACTCACTCCTTCACTCCTTCCCTTACTCACTCCTTCACTCTTTACCTTACTCACTCCTTCACTCTTTACCTTACTCACTCCTTCACTCTTTACCTTACTCACTCCTTTACTCCTTCCCTTACTCACTCCTTCACTCTTTACCTTACTCACTCCTTTACTCCTTTCCTTACTCACTCCTTCACTCTTTACCTTACTCACTCCTTTACTCCTTTCCTTACTCACTCCGTCACTCTTTACCTTACTCACTCCTTTACTCCTTCCCTTACTCACTCCTTCACTCTTTCCCTTACTCACTCCTTCACTCTTTACCTTACTCACTCCTTCACTCTTTACCTTACTCACTCCTTTACTCCTTTCCTTACTCACTCCTTCACTCCTTCCCTTACTCACTCCTTCACTCTTTACCTTACTCACTCCTTCACTCTTTACCTTACTCACTCCTTTACTCCTTTCCTTACTCACTCCTTCACTCCTTCCCTTACTCACTCCTTCACTCTTTACCTTACTCACTCCTTCACTCTTTACCTTACTCACTCCTTTACTCCTTCCCTTACTCACTCCTTCACTCTTTACCTTACTCACTCCTTCACTCTTTACCTTACTCACTCCTTTACTCCTTCCCTTACTCACTCCTTCACTCTTTACCTTACTCACTCCTTTACTCCTTCCCTTACTCACTCCTTCACTCTTTACCTTACTCACTCCTTCACTCTTTACCTTACTCACTCCTTTACTCCTTCCCTTACTCACTCCTTCACTCTTTACCTTACTCATTCCTTCACTCCTTCCCTTATTCACTCCTTCACTCTTTACCTTACTCACTCCTTCACTCTTTACCTTACTCACTCCTTTACTCCTTCCCTTACTCACTCCTTCACTCTTTACCTTACTCATTCCTTCACTCCTTCCCTTATTCACTCCTTCACTCTTTACCTTACTCACTCCTTCACTCTTTACCTTACTCACTCCTTTACTCCTTCCCTTACTCACTCCTTCACTCTTTACCTTACTCACTCCTTCACTCTTTACCTTACTCACTCCTTTACTCCTTCCCTTACTCAGTCCTTACTCTTTACCTTACTTACTTGTTCACTCTGTCACTTACTTAGTCCTTCACTCCTTCCCTTACTCACTCCTTCACTCTTTACCTTACTCACTCCTTTACTCCTTCCCTTACACACTCCTTCACTCTTTACCTTACTCCCTCCTTTACTCCTTCCCTTACTCACTCCTTCACTCTTTACCTTACTTACTCGTTCACTCTGTCCCTTACTTGGTCCTTCACTCCTTCCCTTACTCACTCCTTCACTCTTTACCTTACTTACTTGTTCACTCTGTCCCTTACTTAGTCCTTCACTCCTTCCCTTACTCCTTCCTTCACTCCTTCCCTTACTCACTCCTTCAATTTGTCCCTTACTCACTCCTTCACTCCTTCTCTCACTAATTTAATCTTTATTTCCCTTACTCAGTCCTTACTCAACCCTTCCTTTTGTCAACCCTTCACTTCTTCCCTTACTCAACCCTTCAGTTCATCCCTTGCTTGTCCCTTCAATTCTTCCCTTACTCCCTCCTTTTCTCAACCCTTCACTTCTTCCCTTACTCAACCTTTCAGTTCATCCCTTGCTTGTCCCTTCAATTCTTCCCTTACTCCCTCCTTTACTCAACCCTTCACTTCTTCCATTACTCAACCTTCATTTCTTCCTTTCCTAACTTCTGCACATTCCTTCCTTTACTTCTTCCCTTACCCAAATCTTCCTTTACTCAATTCTTCACTTGTTCCTTCACTCACTCGCCTTACTTACTCATTCCATTTCTCACTCCTTCACTCCTCACTATATTTACTTATTTCTTTTTTTCCCTAACTCCCTCCGTTACTTGCTCGTTCCTGCCGTTTAGACTGAAGAGTTGTTATAATGAAAGGCTATTTATTTGAAGATGCGTCCGGCTGTTAGGCTTTTTTATAGTATGCCGTACTTTCAGCTCACAACAAGACTAAAATTCACTGCTCAAAGCTCCAGACTCATTTCTCACTCACACCTCGGAGCCTCAAGACTCGCACCCGCACCCTGGAGACTCGGAACTCTACTCTGACTCGCACAAAGCATCTTATAAACAGCTCTGCTAGTAATCAAGATCGTCACTGGTGTGCAAGGTGATCTCCAGAGTGGGACAACTAGTCCCTGTTCATGACTCCACTACAGACCTTTACCGCCTCTACAGTACAGCCCCCTGAGGTGTCACTTAAATAGGATGAAGCTCCCTCTCTGTCTGGCACTGTTGCCTTTTTTACAGCTACAGTAGATTCACTTAAACACAGTTCCCTTTAAGGACAGGAATGAGTTTCCATGGGGAGGGGTGGTAATGTAATTATCACCAGAGCAGTGACGGCAGTCCTGTCTGAATCAACTGTCAGTAACTTTTTTTATGGACTGTGAAAAGACCGTATCAATCCTCTGTGGATTGATGTTGGAAAATGTTCCATTATTGGCTCAAAGGCGTTTTTACATGAGGCACTCGAAGAAGCATTTCACTGTTGTTGGCAGAAAACCTCATATCTCCATTTTTGACTTTTTTCAGTTTTTGACAATGTGAAAATGCCTATTGCCCTTTAAATTGTGTGTAAATTTCATGATGAGTGAACCAAAAGAAACGGCCCAAAATGACTTGGGAGAAAAAAGTCTGGTTCCATTGACTTACATTAAAAGTTACCATTTCGGAGATACAAGGTTTTGTTAAGACAACATCTATTTACTCAAACTAGTAGGTGTTGTCTTATATCGAGTGTATAAATCTGATCATTAAAATTTGTAACTTGACAGAAAAAAAACACCTCCTGTTTTTTTTTTTATTTTGGGGCAAATTTGAAAGTTACCTCCAAACTTTCTAGCTAACAACATGCTAACATAGCATTCACTAAACACCGCTAGACAGGAAGGACCATCTTCCACAAAAATTACAATAAATGTTATGTCTTGTTTTTCCTGCTGTTTCAGGAAATATTAATATAAAGATAAACATATATATAATTTAATACAAAATATGGAGAGTCAAAGTAAAATGAGTGAAACAATGCAGTTGTAAAAATGATTAGAAGCTCTAATGAAAATGGGGCTCCTAACAACCACCTGCAAAACCTGGTGGACACCAAAACCACCAGGTAAGCTGCACTTAAAGCTTAAAACTTAGAGAGAGAGAAGATAAGAAGAAAAAAATTTGGACTAGAACGTAGAAACTGGACAACCGAGATGAGTGAGAGGAGGAGGTTTGATGGACTGATGGTTTGAGATCTTTGGAAGTAACAGAAGGAAGAATTATGAAGCGAGGAAAGTCTCTTTGAATGATCTCTACAGCCATAAAGACGGGTTCACTACACAACTTTTGAACAGATTATAAAAAGACCAGGCATCTCACACTATTAGACTCCTTTTTGCAGATTATGTTGGGTGACCAGAATATTGGTTCTGAGTGCTCATGGATTTAAAATGTGATCAGTGCGACATTTTGTTAGTTTTAAATGTACATCAACTCGATTGTGCTCGTGCATTAAACTCAGTATGAGAGACTTTTCTCCATTTTTCTTTGTTTACTTGCTGTATTTTCCTCTTTCCTGCTCTCGGTTTTGATTGGCTGCCGCAGGAATCCGTTCAGATTGAGTCGTTGATCAGTTCACACTAGATTTCGCTCAGTCGGGTCGGAAAAATCTAACATGTTTGATAAACTCTGACTGGACTGAAGGCCAAATATCTGAGTCTGCGCCCCTCCTCAAACATGGCTCACCTCTCTCTGCAGCTGTTGACTTTTACCGACCCAAAAATCTGCAGACTAGAGCCGACCAGCGTAGCCCGAAAATCTGGTCATGTAGTCTAACCTCAGCTTTAGTTGAACATGGTGGAGGATCAACAGAAGTTTGAGGATGTATAACATTTGGTGTTTTGGGCTGCTTATTGAAGGCATCATGAATGCTGATGCAAACTTTAATGCATCATATCCGCAGAAAAATGAGATGACAATCAAGATCTACGTCTTAAACAAAGAAGCTGCTGGTGTGCTCTGAGCAATGGACTGACCACCCCAGAGTCCAGAGCTCAACATCACTGAATGTGCTTGGGATCACTTAAATCGTGCGAAATAGAAAGTGCAACCAACTTCTAAGACTGAACTTTGGAGGTGTGGACAGATATCCCGGAAGAACTGAAAGCAAGTATCCGGAAAAGAACGGAAGCTGTAACAAAGGGTGGACATGTGTATTATTGTCCGCTGTTGAAGCTTCTGCATAATTTTGTGTTAAATATGTTTCCTGGTGCTGAAAAATGAGTAACGTACTTAATGGCTGCTTTGAGGTGAAAGGCTGGTCTCTGACTTTTGCACAATATTGCATGTCTGGTCATTAGTGTGCCATGCGACGGACTGGCGACCTGTCCAGGGTGTATACTGCCTTCCGCCCGATGACCGCTGGGATAGGCTCTGGCACCCCCCCGTCTCCCTGAGGGAGATGAGGCTTAGTAAATGTGTGTGTGGTTATCAGTGTAGATGCTCTTCTATTGTGAAGACAGCCCACTTCTGTCTGGCGCAATGCTGCAAAGCTCTAAACAGCCTCAGACTCCCTCTTTGATCGTCACACCAGTGCTGTAAAGCACCAGGTGCTATAAAGAAGCCTCCCTGTCCATGTTTATTTGTATAATGTATGATGTGTATTAATCATGTATAGGTTAGCTATCCCTCGGTGCACACAATTGGTTCAGTGCCTTTCCTAAGGGCATGTGGTAGCTTCACTTCTTGCATTCACTTAAAAGTCGAGAGTGGTACTTTTGTACCAACCACCCTTTGATCTGCTGTCACATGAGGGCCTCAAATGGATTTCACTGAAGTCTGCCTTTCCACAGGGGATTACCGCAGCTAAACGTGTGGCACAGCTGTACGTGCTCGCTTCTGAACCTGCTGTGTATGCAGCAGAGTCCAGATGCCTCTAGCTGCACTATACAGCCAATCTGGCGTTTCTCTCAGTTTGTCAAGTTAAGTGATACTTTTTTTAATCCCACAACCGGGGAAATTCCACCTCCACGTTTAACCCATCCGTGAAGTGAAACACCACATACACACTAGTGAGCACACACACTATAGGGCAGTGAGCACACATGGAGCAGTGGGCAGCCCTATCCACGGCGCCCGGGGAGCAGTTGGGGGTTAGGTGTCTTGCTCAAGGACACCTCAGTCATGGACTGTCAGCACTGGGGATCGAACCGGCAACCTTCCGGTCACAGGGCCAGTTCCCTAACCTTCCCTAACTGCCCCCCATGGTCCTTCACGGTCAAACAAGGTGTTACAACTCACTCAAGGCCTTCTGGAAGTTCTAGATATGCCCGCGACTATGAGTGGCAGCCTAACCAGGTTTCAGTCAGCTGTTAAGAAATCTTTATTCATTCTCTAAGCCACTTATCCTCCTTGGTTGCAAGGGGCGCTGGAGGCTATCCCAGCACTCACTGGGTAGAAGGCAGGAAACACTCTGGACAGGTCGTCAGTCCATCACAGGGCAGGTACACAGACATAGGCAATCACACACACACACCTAAGGGGGGTTTAGTATCTCCAATTATCCTGGCTTCATATCTTGGGGCTGCAAACTCCACAGAGAAAGGACCCTGGTTCCCTGGAATCAAACCCAGACCCTTCTTGCTGTGAGGTGACCGTGCCACCCACTGTGCCTCAGTGCTGCCCAAAAATAATAAAGAGCAATAAGCTTTACTGGAAGATGAATACATGTTATATCTGTTACAAGCTTCAAATGACATATAAATGTCTTCTACAAAGCTACCAGTCTCTGTTTTTAGATCCAGAATGGACTAAAATGTTAACATGCAGTAGCTTTGCACTAATATAGTATTAGAAACACAAGCAGATGTAATAACACTAGCAGAATATTGCAGAGATGAAGTTTCCCCGTTGTGATACTAATAATGGTCACTTAATTTTTTGACAGAGTTTTGACATTTGCGTCCCAAACTTAAGGCCCTAATCCATGTTATGAACCATCTCATTAACCATTCTCATTGTGTGACCATGATACCTAACTAAAGAAGAGTTGTCCATGGTTTAGTCAAAGACAGCATAATGTTAGTCCACTCTAGAACCGGTTCCTACTGATCTATTAGATGTGATCTATATTTGCTCTTTAGTCAATGATATTAGACAATTAAATATGGATTAAATGAAACACTGACTTTTTAAACAGTGACCACCCACTGTCCAATCTATTAGATGCTCTTAACTTGTTGGTCCACCTTAGAGATGTGAAGTCAGAGGCTGTAGCTTATCTGCTGCTGCACAGTTTGTGTTGGTCATTGTCTAGTCCTTCATCAGTGGTCATGGGACACTGTTGGCTGGATGCCTTTTGGTTATCAGTCTGGCAGCGACACTGAGGTGTTTAAAAACCCCAGCCAGATCCACTCACACCAGCACAATACACACTAACACGTCACCACAACATCAGTGTCACTGCAGTCCTGAGAATGATCCACCACCCAGATAATACCTGCTCTGTGGGGGTCCTGACCATTGAAGAACAGCAACAAAGAGGGCTAACAAAGTATGCATATGAAATTCTCAGTGTCCACGCTTTACTTTCGTTACAGCTTCCACTCTTTTCTGGAGCCTCACTTTCACTTTTCCATAGAAATCGGCAGGGACATTATTCCACACCACCAAAGTTCAGTCTTAGAAGTTGGTTGCACTTTCTGTTACTCATCATCCCAGTAATCCCCAACACATTCAGTGATATCACCCTCCGGACTCTGGCCAGTCCGTTGTTCTGAGAACACCAGCAATGCATTATTTTATGTCTAACTTCTTCAGAAATGGCTCCTGAGAGAGGAATCACTTGTACTGAATGGCTATTTTGACTGGAATTTAAATAAATGAAGGTCTCTGACTTTTGCCCATTCCCATATGAAGACTGGATGAGTGGGCATGGTTATTCAAGTGGGCCGGTACATTATCTTTACATGACGCAGCAAATCCTAACAGTCTGTAGAATGACATGCTTCCCGTGAAAGGGAAATACAGCAGTTTCTTATAAGATCCATACACTGATAAGTAATGTGCAGCGAGGAAAACACAGTTTAACATCTCCTTTAATGCCGATTAGCCTAAACAAACTATAGAACCACCTTAACTGAAGTAAATGTTCAACTATTTTACTCAAACACCACCAATAATAGGTGCCATCCCAAAAGAAATGTGTACCGTTCCTCGATTCTCCATCCTCCAGTGAACTCAGCTGCATTGTTTCAGGCTGCTGCATTCTTCTCTGACAAGGTCAACCAAGTCTGCGGGCTGAAGCTATCTTGTGCTGAAGCAAACAAAATAAGTAAAGTGGTCAAATTGAGCCATTTCTCTCTGTCTCACTCCCACACCTCCCCCTCCGCCTCCCCCCAGCAGCAGATGCCTGTGCTGACGTCACTCCAGAGCTGGAGCACGGCCCCCGGGGACTCATAGGCTGTTCTGGGAGGGCTGTTTTCTCCAGCGCAGGCACGCCATGGCTGCCAGCAAGTCTGCAGCAGGGAGCTAACGCTCAGGAAGCCAACGCTCAGGAAGTCAGCTCTTTATTAGCCTTATTACCTGTCTCTCTCTCTCTGTCCCTCTCTCGCTCTTTCTCTCTCTCTCCCTGCCACCTCCCTTTCTCTTCGTCTGTTTAATGCACGGCAATGATCAATGGGCGCAGTAGAAGAATTTGCTAACCTCTTGTCAGTGATCTGATATGCTGAACGTCCTGACCAATGAGGTTCTTGTTCGACCCAGACGAGAAACACGTCTCTTATTTACTAGCCAAATAAATCATACGACCCCAGGAACGAGAAAAGGGAAACCTGTCAAGTCACAGTTGGGGGAAAAAAACAGGCTTGTCCAGACCATTAAAAGCCTTGTTTCATCTCCTCTTTGGTCAGATCTAATCTAGCCGGCCTCATTAGGGCCTAATTGATGTCGATATGCAATTATGTGATCCGGCGCATTGGTTTTCATGCTGAGAGGAAATGCTACTCTCTCTGGCCTTTGATGTGATAGCTGCTCTCCCGATTGAAGCTCTCTAGCAGTATGTAGGTACAACGGTTGCTTGCCAGCTCATACCAAGCCTGAGAAATTGAGATAGACAAATATACTGTGGGACTCTGGGAGGAAAGAGGGGTTCCTCGCTGCTTGGCATTCCCAAAGGCCTGGCCATATGTCCACACGCAATCTTCAAAGCATCCACAGGGAGGACTTTGTGTTTATGACTCAGTGAGCACCAGCGCTGGAGTACTTTAGCTCAGGACTCATACTTGAGTTGAAATGTTTGGCCTTGATGGGCTCGTGTCCAGAGTTGGGTGGTTACAGAAAACGTGTAACAGCGTCAGCGTGATGTATGTTGCAGCAACCTGCTGGAGTGGAGAATGGAAAGAGACAAATGAGCCTCTTATTATATAACATATACTATATTGCCAAAAGTATCCACTCGTCTGCCTTCACACACATATAAACTTGAGCGACATCCCATTCTTAATCCATAGGGTTTAATATGATGTCGGCCCACCCTTTGCAGCTATAACAGCTTCAGCTCTTCTGGGAAGGCTTTCCACAAGGGCTAGGAGTGTTTATGGGAATTTTTGACCATTCTTCCAGAAGTACCTGTGTGAGGTCAGACACTGATGTTGGACGAGAAGGTCTGGCTCACAGTCTCCACTCTAATTCATCCCAAAGTTGTTCTGTCGGGTTGAGGTCAGGACTCTGTGCAGGCCAGTCAAGTTCTTCCACACCAAACTGGCTCATCCGTGTCTTTATGGACCTGCTTTGTGCACTGGTGGGCAGTCATGTTGGAACAGGAAGGGGCCGTCCCCAAACTGTTCCCACAAAGTTGAGAGCATGAAATTGTCCAAAATCTCTTGGTGCTGAAGCTTTAAGAGTTCCTTTCACTGGAACTAAGGGGCCGAGCCCAACTCCTGAAAAACAACCCCACACCATGATCCCCCCTCCACCAAACTTTACACTCGGCACAATGCAGTCAGACAAGTACCGTCTCCTGGCAACCGCCAATCGCAGACTCGTCCATCGGATTTCCAGATGGAGAAGCGTGATTGGTCACTCCAGAGAACACGTCTCCACTGCTCTAGAGTCCAGTGGCGGCGCTTTACACCACTGCATTCGACACTTTGCATTGCGCTTGGTGATGTAAGGCTTGGATGCAGCTGCTCAGCCATGGAAACCCATTCCATGAAGCTCTCTATGCTGTTCTTGAGCTGATCTGAAGGCCCCATGAAGTTTGGAGGTCTGTAGTGATGGACTCTGCAGAAAGTTGGTGACCTCTGCGTGCTATGCCCCTCAGCATCCGCTGACCCCACTCTGTGATATTACGTGGCCGACAACTTTGTGGCTGAGCTGCTGTCGTTCCCAATCACTTCCACTTAATAATACCACTGACAGTTGACTGTGGAATATTTAGTATTGAGGAAATTTCATGACTGGACTTGTTCCACAGGTGGCGTCTGATCACGGTACCACGCTGGAGTTCACTGAGCTCCTGAGAGCGACCCATTCTTTCACTAATGTCTGTAGAAGCAGTCTGTAGGCCTAGGGGCTCGGCTTTACACACCTGTGGCCATGGAAGTGATTGGAACACCTGAATTCAATGATTTGGATGGATGACTTTAAGTTCAGCCATTTGCCACTGGCTTCTTTCTATAAGCAGCTTTGTATTGTTTTGCTCTAATGTAAGAATATCCGTGTTTGATATCCTGACAATGGACTACCAACCTGTCCAGTGTCCAGCATTCCTGCCTTCTGTTGATTAATTAATGTGTGTGTGATTTATTGGGACATCATTAATCATATTTTTGTTGATACCACTAAATGTGCGGGTCATCCATAACGGCTGACTACAACTACTGACGACAACAAAAATCATTATGATAATTACGAGAGCGCATAAATCTGTGGTCTTTATGGATTTGTTTCATAATTCTGACAAGCTGTATGTACTGCTATGTCAGAATTATTAATGCTATTTTTGTTGATACCGTTAAATTTGCAGGCCATTAATAATGGCTGTCTACAAACTACGAATAATGACAGCAATCATCATAATGACAACTGTGAAAGCAGATAAATCTGTAGGCTCTATGGATTTGTTTCATAATCCTGACATGCTGTATCTACTGCTATGTCATGAGTAGATGTACTAAGACTGATACACATGTCTCACACAAGTGTCTGCAATTACTTAGAATCATTTCCAAAGTCATTTTGTCTTAAGATTGTAAGAATGCATGCAAAAACCATGCATTCTTTAGCTACTAGCGTTATAGCTTCTGTGCAAGCTAGGATTACACTGGCAAACTCTACAAAACGATAATCCTAGAAATAGCATCAAAATCAAAATACATCAAAATACTGACGTGGAAGAGTAAAAACATTGCTGAGTACATCAGAAGTTCTCCTGAAGATGTTTTCTGCTGTCTTGCATTATTCACAGGTTATAACATAAGCTATAGCCCCACAATGAATAGAGGACAGGAGACGAACGACCTCGCTTCATTGAATTAGGCATAAAGTGGCACCTACTGTTTGTCTTGGGTGATGCTTGCACATGCATGTTTCAACAATGGGTATCAGGCAGTCACTCAGTCAGTCAGTGACTCAGCAAGAAACAGCGACTCTCATAGCCTGTCCTGCTGGGTGGTCCAAAAAAAAAAAACTCTGAAAAATAGGGGCTTCTGGATGGTTCTTGGCTTAGATGTATGATTATAGAAAAAACTGTTAATTGCTCTGGAACCTTTATTCAGTTCCAGCAATAATTTATAATTGCTATTTATAATTACTAGGTGTGTTTGACCAAATTTTGCTGGACGCAAGCCCTCCAGAACCAGAATTTAATACCCTTGCTTTGGATCTTCAAACATCTCATTTACAGAAATAATTCTTTAAAGCACTGCTGGTTACCTTGATCTAGGATTATCCTGACCCTACATATTTTGCTGTTTTACTCTGTCTGATGCACCTGATCCAACAAATTAGCTGATCACCAAGACCTGCTTTAATTGAAGTGGATGTGTTAGAGCAGGAAAGCACACACACATGTATCTTCTAAGCCACTTCTCCTTCTGGGTAGCAGGAAAACACCAAAATGCAAAATGTGCATGAGAGGGGGCTTCAGGACTGGGGTTAGAAAATACTACCTCAACTAACCATCCACTGCAAAGTTCTGTAGGGAGCTGTGGGGGAGTGTTTGATCATCAGCTGAAGCATGGAGAAGTGGTCCTGGTGAACAAGTGGATGATGAGTAATGCCCTGCACCTGCATGTTGTTAACATTACTTAGGTGTGTGGTTCTCTCACAGTAGGCTGCTGAGGATTAGAGACAGGGGAATATCAGCTCAGAGCCATGGGGAAAGCTGAAACGTTCCTGGAAGAATTTTCTTTTGTGTTCATGGCAGATATTGGGTAAGAATGTTGAGATGTCTGATCCCACTTTTAATTCCAAGAAACAGCTCTGCATCTCACAAAACTTGCTGATCAAGTCTAGAGTGCCACAGAATCCAAAAGTGGTTCTTCTGTGGCAGGGGTTGGACCTGGACGTCTGGTGTCCAGCACAGTTTGGTGGTCTCCTCTCTCAGACACACCTGATTGACCCATCCGTAAGTTAAGACACTTAGCAGGTGAACTTGATTAGGGTGCTTACCAAACTGTGCCATGCAATGGCCCTGCAGGACCAGAGTTGAAGATTTTTACCTTCTGTCTATGACTGAAAATATGTATTTTATAATGAAATGTTTCATTCGGCAATTCAAATTCAGTTCACCTTTCTGTAGATGACAGTTCTAGATGAGATGAGTTCCAAGCACAGTACACCTCAGGCATCCGAATACATATTGAGATCTTAGACCAGGTCATTGAATTGAGTCCATTGGTGTTATTTAATGAGGTGGAATGCTATTGTCTGCAGTTCTGTTGCCACCTGTCTTGGACCAACAGTCATGTAGTGACGTTCAATGCAGTAACTTTGTCCAGGAATCTCCTTACTGGTTCTGACTGATGGATAATTGTGGTGGTCATCTGAGTCATCAGATTACATTCATGACTTAGTACTCCCTGTTGTTGTTGCTGACCTTCAATAGTGGTTGATGGATAAAAAAAGCAACCATCCATAGTAAAACTGCAACAGTGTGTAACACTGGCGGCATGCGGCCATCTAAACCTTGAACAGAGGAGGGATTTATTGCTGATTTTACGGTGGAAAAAAGAATGAGGATGCAAGAACTCTTGGATTGTGTTATAAGAGCGCAAGCTGAATTAAGACAAACAATTTCCTTGGCTTCGGGACTTTGTGAGCAGTCTGAAACAAGGTGCTTCCAACTAAGAGGGCCTAGACCTCTCCAGGCCCTTATGTAGCTATGCCCCATGACAACTGGTGAACATTCTTTAAAGATAAACCTTCAGCTGTGACAAAAATTGTGTCATTGTCTGCTCAATTATGGTTTTTTTTTTTTTTTTTTTTTTGGTAAACATTAAAAAAATGTGTCCCACAGACCCCAACACTACACAAGGGCTAGATTTAAATAAGAACTGTAAGGATTAAAGCTGGAATCAATATTGCAATCACCTGAAGGTTAATGAGGAACTTGTGAAGTCATTAACAAAAAAAAAATCCTGCTATTGTACTATTAAAGCTGAACTTATACTAGCCTTGTCATATAGTGACAACCTAAAGAGTGAGGATGTACAAATTGAGATCAACCGTCAGGCCTGGTTTGATACAGCGGGAGCTGTATGATCTGTTCTCCACTGTTTTCCAGCCTGTAATCCCTTTACAAATGATCACTCTTCAGGGCCACATTGATTCCTAATGCTCCAAATGAGCTCATCACTTGCTAGAGCTGCTAGACGAACATAAAACTTCTGCAGTAATTGCAAACCTAGCGAAGATGCAACACAAATCAAGTTGGCTAATCCCTCTGTAGATAAGATCGCAGGCCGTCCTCCAAACTTTGTAGCCTGCCCTCCCTGTGCTGGTCCTAAACACTCAATCAGTCAATCAGTTCATTAACAGAACCATTAAGTGCCCAATATCCACACCAATACGCCTATTGATTGAGACTCTGTGCTTGCTCAATGAAGAATCCATATTAAAGAAAATGTGTGAGGTAGTTGCACCGTTAAAAAGCACAATGCAGTTACTTTTGGTTTACTGTGCTTGGGGTGGCAACCATATAGAATGTGTAGGCTTGACTGTCTGATTTATGGTGGTGCTGTGCTTCATTTATATGATTTATATGATTCATGTGATGCCCGTGTGCACTAGCGGCAGGGGCGTGGCCAGAACGAGGGATGTAGCTAGAACTTTTAGGATGAGGTGGCCAGACCCCGAAATATTAATTCATTCAAAATTCATTTAAGCTGCATTCACTACAGGTTATACAGTCTATAGACCCTAATGATCACACCACACCGTGTAAGGCAACCTTCAACACATGCCTTTGAAAAATGAGCATAATAAGTGATTATATTGACCGTAATGTAATTAAATTATGACTTATGTTTTAATCAAATGATGAATTTAATAATCTTACTGTCACATAGCCTGCCTCCTGGCTCATGGCTTACAGAGTGGTGCTAAGGGGTCCCAGTGCACTTCGCTCACCTGTTTGCTGAGTAAATTAGCCTGAAATTAGTAACTACAGATGGCAGATTTTCACCATAAAGCGTAAGTGATGCTTTATTTATAACGGCTGACTGATGATGACTCACTTTCCATAACTGTGGTGGCCTGAAGGGTGGCCAGGCTTCATTCGAGGGAGGCCCAGGCCACCCTGACCACCCTTCCAATGATTAGATCCAGCAATTTTAAGGGGATGGCAAGCTGCTAAGGGAAAAAAAAGTATGTGAGGCAACATTACGAGAGAATTGTATTCAGCTACGTAACATACTTACCTATTGTAGCATTGGCTGAATAGTCAGCGCTAGATCGGCCTATAAAGAAATCTAGCCTGCATTATTAAACGCACACATACTCAGCTGTGAAATGTATTTAACTGACATGATAAATGATCGACATTACTTTATGATAGTAAATGTCAGTAGTTGTCACTAATTTTTGACCTCATCTTACCATCGTATGACCTACTTCGCTCAGAGCAGCACTCCTGACGTGTGGTAAGGAAATGATTAGGGTGGTCATGATAATAGCAAGATTAACAAGATAACAGCGTTATTAATAGTGGATAACTACATGTTAAATTACAGGGCGATCCAAAAAGATTCGTACGATTTCAAAGCGCCACATTTTTACAACCGTGAGGCGCCGAGGAACCAACCACAATCCAATTGTAAGAGGGGGTCTTAGAGTTTCTGTCTGACTCCCTTCAGTCTAAGAGGAGATGAGACCCCTGAGCAGAACTCATCCTGCGTTCTCCACGTCAATAAGAGTGAATCCGTCACAACTGTGCAGGGTGATGTTCATTGACAGTGAAGCTCCAACATCTCAGAACGTTCGTTGCTGGTACCGCAGCACTGGATGATCTCCGAAATCCCACTGAAAGAGCCGTGAGTGCAGCCACGCCCAACACGCTCAATCTAGTGTGGGATGAGTTTGACTGTGGTGTTGATGTCGTCCGTACAGCTGGAGGAGGTTCAGACTGAGACCTTGTAAATATACATAATAAACCTTATGCTCATTTAAACCATTTACAGTTCACTGCATTGATCTGTAACGATTTACAAGTGAAATCAATCATTTTGAAGTGCCACACCTGAGGCGGATTTGGACTCCATTGCCCACAATCCCTCGGGAGGGACAATCCCTTTGGACAATCCCTTGATTATTAATACCGTGCACCATCTTTAGCCGAGTATTTAAGCCTGGGCTTTAGCCTAGTGAGGTAGTGCTTCTTTCTGAACATACTGAGCGTTTACTGATCTGTTTGTTTCTGCCTGTTTTGACCCATCCTTTGTTTTTCTGACCTTGTCTTTTGCTTGTCCCTTTTTGTCCCTTTGCCAGCTGATTTTTGGATCTGTGTTTTTGACTTTTTTGGCTTGTTTCTTCGACCACGATTTCTGCTCCCTCCCTTGGTTTTGGCTGCCTAGTGTTATGATCACTCTGGCGATTCTCTGGTGCTTTTTGGTTTCGACCCACGCGTGTTTTTGGCCACGCCTTTGCTGAACGTGACTGAAAGCCTGAAAGTGACTTTATCTGGTTTTCTGTTTATGTTATGTGAAATAAGTGGCTATTTCTGCTCTCTGCTGAAGTCTTCAGTTACAGTAATCTTACAGTAACCCATGCACAGCACAATGTGTAAGAAAAATACATTGAGGTAGAGATTTATTTAGGTTCTTCTAAACATTTTCCTTATGTAGTAAACCAGTGCCAGCTGCTATTCTAAGGAAAAGGAACTAAGGTTTCTAGCAGAGATCACTCGGCTGTGAGATACGCTGATTACTGAGTGTGGTGTCAGACCATGACTGATTGGTCAATGTCCTGAACGCAAATTTTCACCACGAAACTCTTCACATGTAGCAGAAATTTCTGGAGTGATGCTTCATTGATGATGGCTGACGGATTCACTTTGTTTAACTGGTTTGGCCAGAAGGATGGCCAAGCTTCACAGAAGGAGAGCACTGGCCACCCTGGGCCACCCCTTGGCTATTCCCCAAAGGTCAGCTAGGGAAATGGTTTAACCACAGCGTGTTAAAATGGAATTTTCAGCGGTTGAGATGTAAACATTGTCTTTCCGAGTGGTTTGGTGTGAAATGGGTCATTGTAGAGAAACTTACAGACTCTTTACAGTGGTGGTGATGGGAACCAGGGGTCGCCATGACTACAACACAGATATAGAGATTATATTTACCATCCAGAACTGAATTTTCCTGGTGGAAATAAACCGAGTCTGATGTATTTAAGCACTGTCAATGTTTCAGAATGTACCATTCGCTCCCATGTCCATATATATAGACTAAGCTGCAGAAATAGCCTGTTTTGAATCCATCGGTTTATGCAAAAAACAAACACATTTACATATTCAGCAGTTTACAGCAGTTTAGCCCCACCCATTCATACAGAAGCTGTGAGTTGTGTTTCAGCTTAGGCTGATTGTTCAGTGAGGCACACTGCAGATGTTATTCACATACATTAGTCTTAAATGCATGGGAACAAAAAATGACCCTGTTTAATTCTAAGGCATAAAGAATTTAAACATGGTTGGAAAATTAATGATTTTGGTACATAAACCCACACAGGCATCTGCAGAAATAAGATCTTGACAAGAAATCATCTTGAACCTAGCCAGTATAGCGGATATTTGTCATTATGAGATGGTTCTAAGAATCTTATACGATTACTGAATATATTTCTTGACATTTTTCACTTGTTGTAAGTCATGTTATCTATGTGGTCTTATTCTCTTGGCAGTGGTCAGGACCCCCATGGACCCTTACAGAGCAGGTACTATTTGGTTGGTGGATCTTTCTCAGCACCGCAGTAACACTGACATGGTGGTGGTTGGTTAGTGTAGTGGTTAACACTTCTGCCTTTGGCACTGTAGACTGGGGTTCAATCCCCCACCAGGGTAAGCATCCTACACTATACAAATAGAGTCCTTGGGCAAGACTCCTAACACCACCTTGGCCTATATGTGTGTAAAATGATCAAATTGTAAGTCACTCTGGATAAGAGCGTCTGCCAGATGGCGTGTTAGCATGTGTTGTGTTGGTCTGAGTGGATCAGACGCAGCAGTGCTGCTGGAGTATTTAAACACCTCATTGCTGGACTGAGAATAGACCACCAACCAAAAATATCCAGCCAACAGCATCACAGCAGTGACCACTACTGAAGGACTAGAGGATGACCAACGCAAACAGTGCAGCAGCAGATGAGCTGTCGTCTCTGACTTTACATCTACAAGGTGGACCAAATAGGTAATAAAGTGGACAGTGAGTGGACACAGTGTTTAAAAACTCCAGCAGCACTGCTGTGTCTGATCCACTCAGATCAGCACAACACACACTAACACACCAACACCAGGTCAGTGTTACTGCAGTGCTGAGAATGATCCACCACCCAAATAGTACCTGCTCTGTGAGGGTCCATGGGGGTCCTGACCACTGAAGAACAGGGTAACAGAGTATCAGCAAAACAGATGGACTACAGTCTGTAACTGTAGAACTACAGAGTGCAGCTATACAGTAAGTGGAGCTGATAAGATGGACAATGAGTAGTGGTTTTAATATTACGGCTGATCAGTATGTAAAGTGATTTGAAGGGGAGGATAAGGACAAACGTTGGTGCACATGTGAAATGGATTTCACTGCATGCTGCCTGAAGGGCGAGTGAAGCTCATTAGCAATTGAAAGCAATGCATTGTGACACTGATCTGCAGAAAAGCAGGAGAGAAAGCGGAAAGTGCCGGGATGATCCATCGCCCTCATATGAAATGCGCTGGATCAGTGTAGCCTAGTTAATGCTGGGAGTTTTGTTAAGATGTCTTGATGGTGCACTTCATTTCATGCAGTTGTCATAAACATTGTTCATGGCACCACGACGTGTAGCTGGGTTCAGCCGTTTTGGCAATCGCAGTAGCTGTGGCTTCACTCTGAACGCTGAGGATGTGGATTAGTTGAGCCTAAACGGATGTTTTTAGGACATTTGGCTGAGGCCCACCTGACCAGTTGTATGCACCAGTTTCACGACAGTAGTTAAGTAGGTTTCCACATCCTGAGCAGAGAACAAAATCTTTTTTATTGCGAATTCTATTGCGCATATTTTGTTATTTATGGTTTCTTTTTTCCCTGATGCGTTAAATTCAGCCAATAAACAGTAATTGTGCATTAAAATGTGCAGAAGTGTGTTCTCTGTAGAGGATGTGTTTTCCACTTAGAAAATCAAGAAAACCTCATTTTGACGAGGGTGCCAAAACTTTTGCACACCTTCCGCAGGCCATTGCACATGTTTTGGACTGTGGGATCCAAAAGTCTGAAAACATCTGGGGGCTTTTTTTTTTCCATTCACGCCTGGAAATAAACCTGTCCAAAACGTTTCAGAGGCCGAAGTTTGTTTATTCAGCAGCTTCTTTTTCGAATTTTCCCGTTCCACCTTAAATTGTGCAATTACATTAACAAGAAGCTGGCGAATAGGAAGCCGATTTCAGCTCCGTACCGGCCGCTGTGGGCTTAACATACAGCCAACTTTATCTTGATAACATTTGATTGAAAGGTTCTTAAGGGCAACCAAAAGTGCTTCTTCTATGACGTCGCTCCAAAGAACCCTTTTTGAAAGAGTGTACAGAAGCAGTCCGTGGCCTTTAGTCCGTTTGACCATCGCTGTGTGACAGTGCGGGTCTCCTCTCTGGCATTGATTGGTCTGATCAGACTAAATTTCCCAGAGGCCCTGCACCTTACCTCGACCCTGTTTCCTAGCAACAAACTGTTGTGCTGCGAGACAAACATCTGGAAAGAGAGGGTGCAGTGGGGAAATGCTGCAGGGGAAGAATGTGTGAGGGCTCAATAAAACTCTTAACTATGAATTAGTTGCCATCTCTGAGGGTGGCTTATCTGAGGTCACTAAGCAGCTTCCGAGCTAGAACCACAAAAACCTCGCAGGTTTGTAGAGCCAAAGTCCAAATATGTTGCTTATGCTTTTAAAACTGATTTTACTGACGATGTTCATACAGCATTTGTTCAAACATCATTATTTTCCATATAATGAATGGGGGAATGCTCAACATCCTGAAACAACCACAGTCAGTATAGATTGTGTAGCCGAATGTTTTTGTTATAACTCTGTTATGTCACCATCATACAAGCATGCTAGCAACACTTTAGCAACCACCTGGGATAGTATAGCAATGGCCTAGCAACACCTTATCAACCAGCAGGGATATAATAGCAATGGCATCGCAACACTGTAACAACCCCCTTCGGCTACTATGGCAACAGCCTAGCAACACCTTACCAACCACCTTGGCAACCACAGAAAAAGACGAGCAACACCTTAGCAACCACCTGGGATAACATAGCAACGGCTTAGCAGCATCTTTTCGACCAGCAGAGATATAATAGCAATGGCAAGGCAACACTTTAACAACCTCCTTTGGCTACTATGGCAACAGCCTAGCAACACCTTACCAACCACCTTGGCAACCACAAAAAAAGACGAGCAACACCTTACCAACCACCTGTGATAGCATAACAGTGGCCTAACAACACCTTAGCAACCACCTGTAATAGCATAGCAACAGCCTAGCAGCACCTTAGCCACCAGCAGTGGTGTAATGGCAATGGCATAGCAACACTTTAACAACCCCCTTTGGCTACTATGGCAACAGCCTAGCAACACCTTACCAACCACCTTGACAACCACAGAAAAAGATGAGCAACACCTTACCAACCACCTGTGATAGCATAGCAGTGGCCTAACAACACCTTAGCAACCACCTGGAAAAACACTTTAGCAGCCACCTGATAACTACCAATCAAAGCCCTAACAATAAGCTGGAATACCATAGCAACTTTGTTGCAACACCACAGCACTTTCCTGGAACCCGATTTTACCTGTGTTTGTGTTTGTTCTGCCCACAGTTTCATAGCTACTGCTGCTAAATCCCTTTCAAACTGCTGAGAAAGTCAGTTTTTGTTAAAATCTGTAACTTTTGCCTTAATAATTTCAAATGATATGTATTCCATATATGTGTGAAACCCACTCTGTTGGGTGATATTTGTATAATGAAACGGTAAACTGTGTCCAACATGGCTAGTTTTGATTAACTACAACAACATAATACCCTCAACATTATTTAGTGAAAATAAATTCCAACCTCAATTCGTTACATTGGAATTTGAAGGTCCATTTGAGTCATAATTCCCACCTGAAAATTCCAAGAGTTCAGTGTTGCAGCTCTGTGATGTCACTCCAACATTTCCAAAGGACAACATAATAATGTGTTTTTAGCTTTTTTACGCAGCCTTTTTAGCTTAGTTTTACTGATGATATCACTAAATACAGAGGAATACTTGGATAACTGCAAGGTTAAATCATCCTGTGCAGGATTTTAATCAGTCTGTGCGCTTTCATGTCTTTCCAGCTCTGTGTTAACTGTGAAGTGCCACAGCCTACATCCACTTTTAAAATAAATGAAGCACTAACCAAACAACTCTTTAACTCAGACGTAAAAGCTTTTTAAGAGCTTTTTATACACCCACAGCAGCCAAATGAGAGCTAGATTCAAGTGAGCATCCGTTTTTTTCCCCTGACATTAAACAGTTGAAGTTGACGCTTGGAGGTGACGAGTAGGAAGCTCAGAGTTGTATGAGTTCCAGTTGTCATGAAAGAAGCATATCGTTGCTGTCGGAAGAAAACCTTGTATCTCCATTTTTGGCATTTTTCGGTTTTGGACATAATCTGAAAGTGTCTGTTTCTCTTTACATTGTTTGTAAATTTTATGATGAGTGGCCTAAAAGAAACGACCCAAAATGACATGGGAAAAATTCTGGTTCCATAGACTTACATTGAAAGTGAAGTAGGTTTTTTCCTTCTCCTGTAAAGTTCCCATTTTGGAGATACAAACGCCGACTTCAGCGATATACACTCTCTAAGCACTTTGTCTGGTAATGATCACATCAATCAGAATGAGGAAAAAATGATTGTTGACGTCAGACAGGCTGTTTTGAGCACTACTATAACTGCTGATCTGCTGAGGTTCTCACACACAGCATCTCTAGTGTTACTCAGAACATCCAGTGAGTGGCAGTTCTGCAGACAGGAAAGTCTTGTTGATGAGAGAGGTCAGTGGAGAATGGCCAGACTTGTTCGAGTTGACAGAAAGGCTACAGTAACTCAGACAACCACTCTGTACAACTGTGGTGAGCAGAAAAGCGGCTCAGAATGCGCAACACATTGAACCTTGAGGTGGATGAGCTACAACAGCAGAAGACCATGTTGACCGGAAGGTCGCCGGTTCGATCCCCAGAGCCGACAGTCCAAGACTGAGGTGTCCTTGAGCAAGACACCTAACCCCCAATTGCTCCCCGGGTGCTGTGGATAGGGCTGCCCACCGCTCCAAGCAAGTGTGCTCACTGCCCCCTAGTGTGTGTGTTCACTAGTGTGTATGTGGTGTTTCACCTCACGGATGGGTTAAATGCGGAGGTGGAATTTCCCCATTTGTGGGATTAAAAAAGTATCACCTCTATTCAGAGCAGAATGCTCATGCTTCCTCACAGGCTAACACAGAGAGGCAGGGATGGAGTGATGGTTTTTCTTTCCAGACATGACTTAATCCAGGAATTACATGTACACAAAGCATGATAAAGACGCAATCTTCTCATTACGGGCGTGAAATGGTTTCCTGAGCATCGTGATTGCGCTTAAAGAAGATGTTCATGTGTCAGATTAAGACAATCGTATGGATGAAGACTTGTATGGAAACAGCACATGTACCTCCTGTCAGATCTTATAAAGAACTGCAGGGGGAAATGTAAGGCGATCAGGATAACCTTGTACATGTTGCGTACAGTGATAGAGACGTGTCTGCCTGTCGCTCCTCGTTGCCTCCTCTCCATGTCAGCACAGAAGTGATGCAGAGAGCGAAGCTTTCACCATCGCAGCATTCTGTTTTGATTAGCGCCCAGTTTAGAATCTGTCTTCAGCTAATTTTCTGCTGTTTAAAAGACAGCGAGGTACGTTCCTCCTGATCCACGGTTTTCCTAGACAACATTTACCATTATGCTTTTCTCGTCTTTCGAATGAGACTGGGCACGACTTCCGGTACGTGTTTGTTGTTGACAACTGATATCATATAGATTACCTTGAAGGCTAAAGAGATTTATCATTAGCCAGTTATTAAACTGTGTCGCTAGCCAGGTTTGGCTTTTTGGATACAAGAAGATGGCATTTGTGTCGAGCGGTGGCATCATGGACAAGAATGTTTAACAAGAACTGTAAATGGTGTCACCCAGTCTGTTCCTCATCCACTGAACTCAACCCAAGTCTGGGTTGATGGCACGAAACTCTGGCCAGATGCCATGTACAGTACTTTGCGAAAGGTTTACGCATCTAAGCAAATTTTTAAACAATTTACCTCAGCAGTGAGTTTATCACAATATACACTCACCGACCACTTTATTAGGTACCTTGCTAGTAAGAGGTTGGACCCCCTTTTGCCTTCAGAACTGCCTTAATTCTTCATGCCACACTTTCAACAAGGTGTTGGAAACGTTCCTCAGAGATTCTGGTTGGTTATTTGAGTTCCTGTTGCCTTTCTATCATCTGGAACCAGTCTGCCCATTCTCCTCTGACCTCTCACATCAACAAGGCATTTTCATCCACACAACTGACCGCTCACTGGATATTTCCTCTTTTTCGGACCGTTCTCTGTAAACCCTAGAGATGGTTGTGTGTGAAAATCCCAGCAGATCAGCAGTTTCTGAAATACTCAGACCAGCCCGTCTGGCACCAACAACCACGCCACGTTCAAAGTCCCTTAAATCCCCTTTCTTCCCCGTTCTGATGCTCGGTCTGCACTTCAGCAAGTCGTCTTGACCACCTCTACAGGCCTAAATGCAGTGAGTTGCAGCCGTGTGATTGGCTGAGTGGCTATTTGTGTTAACAAGCAACTGAACAATAAAGTGGCTGGTGAGTGTATATTAGAATAAAGTCATATTCATAATTCAAATAAACATAAAAACAATAAAAAGTAACGAGAATTTCTCGGGTCCATATTTTTCCTGGACACCTTCACAGCCGCCACAGAGACTCGTTAATATCATCAATGACATCATGAGCTCAATTTACTGAGCACTGATTGGTCAAACCAGGAGCTGCTTTTTAACTACATATAATACTGGACTTCCTCGAGGAGAGGCTTGGAGATGGTTAAACAATCACACTCACATCCAGAAAATCACTGTATATATATATTCATTATTAATTAATATTATATAATTTTTGCTTATTGAAATATTAACACTTTTCTCAGCAAATAAACACAAACTACACAAATAAATAGATTTTGAAAATGTGTCTTGGGTGCCTAAAACTTCCAGACAGTACTGTGTTGTTATACATTATCAACTTGGCTTTTCTGAAAGTGTAGACGACGAGTAGCTGAGAAATCATAAAAGCACAGAAGCTTCTAATGATCTACACAGCGATAAAACTGCAAGGCTTCTGTGTTACGGTTGCGAACAGTTCACATTTCTCAAAGCTGAGGTACAGCCAGGCCAGTCCGTCGGGAAACCTAACTTCTCGCCTTGTAAGAGGAAGCAGGATTCGTCACAGTAGTAATTCCTGTTTATTGAGCTATTTTGACAACTCTGTCTTTTGACACAATAATTCCTGTACATTACAATTTACAATATTCCACAAGAATGTCTGAATTCCTACACCTTCCTGTTTAGTTCTTTTCACATAATGTCATAGTGATTTATTTAGACTATCCTGGCTCTTACCATCTTATTACCTGAAATAATTACCCAGTATTTTGGAATGCACACCTTACACTTAGCTGAGTAATACCTAGAACCTGGGAGACATTTCAGTATAATTAATTTCCTGGTACACACCATCTTGTCACCTAAAATAATTACCTAATAGTTTGCAGTTTGTTACCCACACTTACCTGGATAAAACCCAGAACTTAGGGGACTGTAAAAGAAAAGGTTACCTAAAAACTGAACTAAGGATAAATCTAAATCTTCTAAAACTTGACTTTAAATAAAATCAAAAAGAAAATGTGTTAGTATAACTTCCACAAACCGAATTTTGAGCTTAGTCAGGGTTTGGGACAGACACCTCCCAATAGAAATGACCCTATTTATCATAATTAGAATTAGTAGAATTTTTGCTTATTACTTCTTCTTCTTCTTCTTCTTTCGGCTGCTCCCTTTAGGGGTCGCCACAGCGGATCATCTGCCTCCATCCTGCCCTATCTACTGTCTCCTCTACTTTCACACCAACTATCTCCATGTCCACCCTCACTACATCCATAAACCTTCTCTGAGGTCTACCTCTTCTCCTTCTACCCGGCAGCTCCATCTCCAACATTCTTTGCCCAATATCTCCACTATTCCTCCTCAACACATGTCCAAACCATCTCAACCTGGCCTCTCTGGCTTTATCTCCAAGCTGCTCCACCTTCACTGTCCCTCTGATCTGCTCATTTCTAATCTTGTCCATCCTTGTCACTCCCAACAAAAATCTCAGCATCTTCATCTCCGCCACCTCCAGCTCAGCCTCCTGTCTTTTAGACAGAGCCACAGTCTCCAAACCAGACATCATAGCAGGACGCACTGCTGTCTTGTAAACCTTCCCTTTCAGTCTTGCTGCTATCCTTCTGTCACACATCAGCCCTGACATCCGTCTCCACCCACTCCATCCTGCCTGCACCCTCTTCTTCACCTCTTTTCTACACTGTCCACTGCTCTGGATGGTTGACCCAAGATATTTGAAGTCATCCACCTTTACGACCTCTACTCCTTGCATCTTCACCTTTCCACCTGCCTCCCTCTCATTCCCACACATGTATTCCGTCTAGAATTTTTGCTTATTACTATGAGGTTTAAATAGATCATAAATTAATGCCTGTAAATATCGGTAACACTTTACTGTAGGGTGCTGTTCATAAGGCTACATGACACTTACATAAGCTTGCCATTACAACTGACATAACCCCACATAACTGTTTATAAACGCTTATTACAGCAGGTGTCATCTGTCATAAAGGCTACTTTGGCTGACTTTGATCAAAATGGGCAAATGTCACCTTTACAAATAATGGCGCTTATTGGAACAAGCATTTATAAACAGTTATGTGGGGTTATGTCACTTGTCATGACAAGCTTATGCAGGAGTCATGTTGCCTTATGAACATCACCCTACAGTAAAGTGTTAGCTAAATATCTAAGGCCTGAGTAGTGCAGTTTGAACTAATTGAGCAGGGTACTCCTTACGGGCTCAAGTGCGAAATGTAAAAGGACCTTATTTTTAAACGACACAGCCACTGACTTTAGTCTGAACCCTAGATGCACTTTAAACTGCAGCTTCCAAGGACACAGCAGTGGAGCTTAAGAGCCCATGTGGCTCATTCAGGCTTAAAGTCATGCGAAACTCTGAACTACAGCTTAAGCAGATTACTAAAGCTACCATCCTCAGGCTTCTCAGCGGCGCTGCTTGTTTATGTTTGGGAACTATTTGTGACGTTTAGGCTTAATGTGTGTTTTTTGGGCTGCTTTTCGTTCGGCAATTGAAATTTCGTGCCCATCTGTTCTGCTGTGCCTAAACATGATGCTTTTCGCACCGAAATGAAATGCTTGCCGCCATCGCTAATCGGAAAGGGGAAAGGCACTCATTAGCCTCTCGTCTGAGCCAACCAAGCGCTCCCTTAATGGCAGGGATGCGTTTACCAGCCCATTTATATGCAAATCGGAGCAATCCCTCAAGGGACAAGGCCCTCCCCTCTTTCAGCCAGATCTTCCTTGCGCATTGCTCAATTACCGACGCTCCCGATCCGAATCCTCAATCGATAGAAAAGCGCACCTTTCCCCTCTGCAAGCAGGACCTGGAAGACTGGGTTTGCCTGTTAAATAGGAACTTTATCACCGGGGCTGCAGAATGGTGCCAGGTGGCTTAGAGGTCGTTCTAGTTAATGGACCTAAGATCAAACATCGTGACGGACAATGGACTTAATCAGTTTGTAATCAGTGAAGCACAAAGGATACAATTTAATTCATTACAAGCGCAGCCGGCTTGTACAGAGGTGTTTATAATTAAAATGCGAGAAACGAACGTGCTGGCAAAGTCACATTAGCGGTCACCTCTTGTGCTCTGGGAAAACCCTGAGTCTTTCCAACCCATAGAGCAAAAAAGAAAAATCACATGCAAGCACAATTTGCTAAATGTTTATCGTCTCATGACAGCCGATGCACCTCAGCGTGCAGGTGTGCCCGCGAACACATCTGTGCTGTTGTGAGACCATGAAACGTTTAGCAAATTATGCTAGTGATGTGCTTTTTGTGCTTTTTTTTTTTGCTGTTCTTTTTTTTTAATTCAGCACTTTAAAAGCTTATTGCAAGTTGCAAATTATTCTCTCAAACAATCGTACCCTAATTTCTGTATGTATCATGGACAACCAAGTTTTTTTTCACCTTAAAAAAGATTGTTGTGGAATTTAAACACCATGAAAGCTTCAAAAACTCCCTAGTCCATACAGTCCATTTATAGAAAGTAAGCCGTGAAAACAGTCCCTTTTAACCCTTGTGTGGTGTTCAGGTCTGTGGGACCAATTTTGAATGCTTCCCCAAAGAAATGATGCGATTTAATTATTATTTCCACCTCAGATTTCTCATCCTTTGCTAATTTTCTATGAAGAACATCTAAAATAGCACATTTTCAGGGCCTTCACTCTGTTCACCCCCTACATGTTTATATTACACGTGTGGTGGTGGGCTGAACCCGCGGGGAGTAAAAGTGTGGAGGTGCTGTGTCCTTCACTCTGTTCTCCTCCTACATGGCCTGCTGTTTGTTTGTTTGTGTGTGTGTGTGTGTGTGTGTGTGTGTGTGTGTGTGTGTGTGTGTGTGTGTGTGTGTGTGTGTGTGTGAGTTAGGGTGGAGAACATGAACAAGCTGCTGACTGGCTACAGCTGCTAAAGGAGAACCCTACGCTGGCCACTTACAATAATACGGTGGGTCCACCAGACCACTGAGTAACAAACACATCAACACCACATAAGGGTTGAATTCACTGTTTTTGCACATCATGAAAACCAACGTTTCCATCTGTTCAGCCTGCAGCAGTTTAGCTCTGCCCATTCATGCAGAAGTTACAAGGAGTGTTTTCAGCCTGGCCTTTCAAATAAGGCACGATACAGAGCAATCAGAGCAGAGGGCATTTACATATGTCAGTCTTAAAAACAGTCTGTTTAGGCTGGAAAAATAGAAAAGGTGGAAGATGCAAAAATGAATTATAATTGCTTTTGGTAACCTCAACCAACACCATAAGTGGACCTCAGGGGTGGAGGGATGGGGATATAGATCTCTTAGAGATGACAAATATTACACTTTTTATTTTAGTATAGTTCCCTGTGCTTTCTAAAAGACAACTGTGAAAAGTATAAAACAAATCAAACCATAATTCAGTTCTGGTCAGAACAAAATCTCCATTTTTGTTATGTGGGATGGAGCAGTGCCTCCAGGGCACCGGAGGAGTTAAGTGCCTTGCACAAGGGCACAACCAGATATAACTATCGATCCTGGGATTTGAACCCACAACCTTCCGGTTGTTGGCTCATCTCACCCACCACTATGTCATTTTTTAAAAATGTGTATAATTTGGAAAGGCCATAGGCTGTTTACACCAATGTCATGGGCATAACTAAATTATTGGATAGGCCTGTAAAAACGTGGTAGTAGATACAACCTCCAGCTTAGTAGACACAATTTCCAAATACACTAATGTCTCACAGTGTCATCACATCAGGCTGTAGCATATTGCTGACAATGCAGTCATCACCCTACCTATTCCAATGCTTGTGCCTTTTGGACCCCCAAAACAAATGCAATCAACCAGAAAGCAAGATTCACATAAACGCAACCAACACTGGAACACTCTTTGCTATAAAACGTGTGTCTGCTCACCATAGGCACATTTGCCCAATGAAGATGACGTAACTACAGCTGACTTGTACAAAGATGAGGCAAAAAAAACACAAACAGCAAACTTAAAAACCTAAACCTAATCATCGTAGGCTAAAGCGTACTGCCACAGCAGAGGACCCAAAGGAGATGACATGATTGAGATACACACCAATCATATCACCAAAATGCATTTCAGCTTCAGTTCAACCAACACAAACACTTAACATCAGTGCAGCAGCTCAGAAATTGAGCCCAAGTCTTAAAAAACTTGCAGCAAAGATAGGATGCCTGGTGTTTAGTTCAAGCAAATAGGTAGGTTTGAAAGGCCGGACACCTGGAGACATTTAAATTTTGTGTACATGTAATATTTCGAAGTCTACTACAAGTGTCTGTATGTTACTGTTAAAGTTTTTTGCATGTTTTAAAAAAAACAATGGCCAGTTCAATGTACAGCACAACATGAATGAAAATTTAAATAACAACACTTTTTTCTGGCTGACAGATTTCATGAGATTTTTGAATATGGCCCTTTTACTGGTTGAGTTTGACACACCTGCTCTATGGGATGGAACCTCACTGTTAAGTGCCCCAGGTACATTTTTAACTGCAACTGGAGCTTCGAATTCAAACACTGGCTGACCCTGAGCTGAAGGCTTGAGGCAATGGATGATAGCAACAGTTTCTAAGCTGTGATGGAAGGGCTGAGGAAAAGAAGGTGGACCTTTTCAGAGAGTGTAATGACTTGATTGGCCGAAATAAACATGAATAAAAATAAGAATTCTTTCCCCATTTGATTTGGTAGGCCTGTGATCCACCTGGGTGCTCTTTTTAAAACAGTAGTTCTCATCCCAGGTCCTGAGACCCCCTCTCATTTTTTCCAGTTATAGCACACCCTCTGGATTCTTAATGGACCAATTATGAATGCTGGAATAGGGGGTTCTCCAGGACCAGGGCTGAGGGCCATTGCTATATATTGAACATTTTCTCCAGAAATGGACAGCTCTACACACACCACACACCCACTCCCCGGCAAACTGAGCTGGGAGCACTATAGGATGGATGCTTTGTGTCACAGATGCTCCATGTGTCCACCATGTGGTCAGGGCTCTGATGAGTCAGCCTGCCGGCTGTGCAATAGCAACACTAATTCTGTTGTGACAGAGAAAAGAGACGTCCGGACATGCCTTTTTCCCACTGGGATGCCAGTCGAGACACATTGAAACCTTCAGATTCTTCCCTCTGCCTTGTCAGCAGCTGTCATCACCAGCTCTGGGTGCGTGGACTCTACAAAAACATCAGTATCAGCACAGCAGTGCTGTAAGAAAGGTCGCTCAGTTGTACACTCTAACAGAAAGGGTTCAAAGACTTTACTTCAGCACCAGCAGACTATGCTGGACAGTGCTTGCGAGATACCTATGAATAAATCAATGGATTTTTTTGGACTAACAAAAGCAGCAGCACAGTGGAGTTACAGCTCCCCTTGTAAGTCTCCACTGTGACAAGGATCCAATGGCTTAATGAACTCAAAGAAGTTGAACCATTGATTGTATACATATAGTTATGTAACTAACGTTTGGGGGGAGGAACATACCTGAAACCCCTCGTTCTTCCAATCTAATACCCTATAAATTCACATCCTCACCTTCCGTTCCTGTGATGAAGGGTTCGCAATCCCCACCACCACCACCTTATCTCCTCCCTGTTCCTCAGTCCTGCTTCAGTCCTACTACAGCTATGAGGGGGAACTGGCCTTCTAGCTACAGATAGTAGCTGCCCAGAACTCCAGCCCAAGTTCTCAGAGCTTTCTTTAATCTTCCCTCATACTACCACCGCCATGTTGAAGACATGGTCTGAACTCACTAAATGATATATTTGATATTATTAGTTGAAACCTGCAGCCACAATTGGAAACTCTGTTCACCCTATGGAAATCGTGTGATTTGACTCTGGACTGGACATAGTTTTGGACTTGTCCTGGACTCACCAAAGGTGGTCTTGCCTCCAGTCCTGTTTGAAACCTTGATAAACCTTCCCCAAAGTCCGGTGCTGTTTACAGAAGAGTTCTTCCTCATTTATCAGGTGATGTATGCTTGAAGGACCCTCCTTAGGTACATGGTCCATGGTGCTTTGGGGAGGGTTCATCGAGGTTTCAAGTAGGACTGGAGTCAAGGCCACCTTTGGTGAGTCCAAGATGAGTGTCCTAGCTTTATGCTTTAAGCCATTCCTTTGGAGTTTGGACTGCACTGAAAAAATGATATATTTGCAAGTGACATGTTAAATCTCACTAATACAGCTTATGTTTCTCATAATGAGATTGTTGTGAGAATATTAGGAGGTTATTCAAGAAATATAATGAGATTTCAGAGAATTTGGCAGATTGATGTGTTATTTTGAGGTGTAGAAATATGAAATAATCTCACAACCTCAAAAGGAGAAATATTTGATATATCGACTAGATATAAAATGACCTGACCTCTCAAGATACCATGTCCCAGCAATCTCATGCTTCACTCAATTACATTAAAAGGTTCATATAGAAAAAAAGCTGCTTTTCAATCTTTTTGAAGATTTTGATGTTGCAGGAGATGCTGCTAAAGGAAGTCTTGATGTCGTAATCACAGGCCAGCTCTGTGAATCAGGAGTCGTTGAAATGAATGGACTCATATAGAGAACGCTATTCTTCAGCTTCACTTTAATCTCAGAGGTGCCAACCAAAAGAATGATCTGTGAATGATTCAACAGCAAGTCGCTGAAGGTGAGAATGCTGGCGGCCTACCGTCTTTATGAAAGGATGCATTAGACTCGGTGATGAGATGAAGGTGATGAGACCAGAATGAAGTCCTTTCAGAGCTTCTGGACATAATCATCGGTTCTCTCGCTCAATCTTTGAGAGGCCATTGCCTTTTAGGTTAAAAGGAAGGTGTCGTGATGGAGACACGGATCCCTACTTTTCAGAGTCTTCATCATCAGTCTGAAATGCATGTGTACTTTTCTAGAGTTTTTGGTATCTTCTGTTCTCCTCGCTCAGCTCACAATGCCTCTTTCAGCATTTTCCTCCTTCATTCGTGGCCTCTGACGGGGCAGTCTTGGGCTGGAGGTTAGGGAACCGGCTTTATGACCAGAAGGTTGCCGGTTCGAGCCCCTCAGCTAACAGTACGTGATTGAAGTGCCCTTGAGCAAGACACCTAACCCCCGACTGCTCCCCAGGCACTGTGGATAGGGCTGCCTGATGCTCTGGTCAAGCGTGCTCACTGTCCCCTAGTGTGTATGTGTGTGTTCACTAGTGTGCTTGTGAGTGTTTCACTGCACAGATGGGTTAAATGCCAAGGTCTAATTCCTCTGTGTGCAGAACACAGTAGGTTAATGGTTCTGAGCTCTGCTGTGCCTTTTCTCTCCTGTCTCCTCAGGCTCATACTTTTAGGGCCAATATACATTGAGGCCCAGAAATACATTGAGCCTAATTCACCGACCATCCTTTAAGCCCACTTACGCAGTTTTCACGAAGACTCTGACATTTACCAATGTTATCTCATTTGGGATTTCACACACTCTAGAACAAGGGTGAGAACAGTTCTGCGATGTAAGAACACATTATGAATTAGACTTTTTCTTAGGATCTGTCTCAAGAACAAATTCAAGAACAAACTTAGGAAGATACTGGAAAATGAAGCCCAATGCTACTAAATTGTCACTGTTTCTTTAAGACTGATGTATGTAAATAAGCTCTGTTCTGATTGGCTGCATTCAAAAAGCTAACAATTAATGTTAATGTGGTAAGACATAACATTTTAATTGCAACATTTGGAGGATGTTTGATGAGGTTTTTAGACAATTTTCCCAGAAGAACATTCTGGGGACAAAAAACATTCACGTTCACGCTGAAAACATTAATAGATCGTGTGTAACGTTACCCGAATGACCAAAGACATTCTAGCTGGAATGGTTTCTAATGATCCTTTTATTTTCAGCAAGGATTGACCACATGGATTTGTGAGTGGACAGTGTGGTTGATTCACTGTTTTTACACACATCAAACTAAGAAAAAAGTCCCCAAAAGTCCCAAATCTCCATTTAGTCACTGTCGGGTCTCCAAAATAGTAACTTTACAGTAGAAGGCAAAATCACTCTTACCTCATAATGTAAGTCAATGTAAAGAGATTTTATTCTAAGAGATTTTAGAACATTTCTCTTTGTCCATTCACCATGAAATTTGTGCACAACGTAACGGACAGGTGATGTGTTGAAACGATGCAGAGAACTAAAAATCGACAAAAACGGAGTTACCTTGTTTTCTTTGGACAGTGACGAGATGGACCCTTCTTTGTATCACCTGGGTCTTGTTTGTTTCTCTCTGCAACTCCTCCTTTCTTTCCACCTGCAACTATCAGTGAGTGTCTGTTTCACCTCTGAACTTTCAGAACAGACACGTTTTTCACCCTTTGGGTGGTGGTGGTGGTGGTGGGGGTGGTGGGCTGCTTTGAGGAAAGCTTGAGCCAAAAACAGTGAGCGCATGTAGGCAGTGAGATCGATACTGAGCGGACAAGCAAAAGTAGCTGGAGGCTCCATGGAGCCAAGGTCAAGTGGTGTGTTTTTTTGTTTTTACCAGCTGGTTGAAAGGGTTTAGGCAGAATATAGGCCTCTTTGCTATGACATCACTGAAGGACATCGCCTTAGACCATCACACGTTCAAGGATTCATTAGCATAACCTCACACGTCTAGGGCCTCGGCTGTGCAATGGGACAGAAATAGGTTAGTAGTTTAGAGTTATGTAAAAGCAATGCCTGCGAAAGGCACCCACATCCGCATTGAATTTACTGTTACATCCTGTTGAAACTAACTTGAGTTCAGATGATGAAGCACCACAGTGGTTATGTGGTCTCAAGCACAGTATAATTAGGGTCCAAGCACTTTACTTAATGCTGGAAACCAGTTGTTTTTGTTAGGGTTTTCTTCTTATTATTACCTGATTCTTGAATGGAAACCTGGATGGTGTGTCCACGAAGGATGTTTATACTATCCTGGGAAGTTTCAAAAGACACTCAAAGCTAGTATATTTCGTTTATTCCTCTTTTAACTTGTAGACATGAAATTGAACTCGGGGAATGCTTTGTGGTGAGCTTTGCAACTTTGCAACTTGGGTTCTCAAAAAAATTGCAAATTGCAGCAAAGTTCACATTTATTATTTGTTTGAAAACTTTTTTGCATTTTTCAAACTAGTCCTAGACTTTTATTTCAAAATTGGTCTTGAAATAATCTGTGGCTTCTGCAGGTAAATAATTACCAAAACAACGTTCCTAACTAGGGTCTAATCATATCAATCGATCACCGTGGCCTTTGCATTTCTGATGAAAACTCAAAAATAGCTAATCTGATCATCATTTCATAATTGAATGGACTTATATAGGTTGTTCTTTAGGGGCTGCTGTAACGTGCAATAGCAATTACATTTTTTGTTTATATCTTATTTTATTACATTTTTTAATCATATGCATAAGTGTTTTTTTTTGTAATTGAATTATATTCACAATTACAATTTTCACCACAATTTTGAATGAATGAATGAACTTTATCATTGCACATTGTACTCATATACTTGCACAGCGAAATTACAAAGTACAAACCCCCTGTTCTCAGTGCGAAAAAAAAGGTAGAAAAATAAAATAAGATAAAATAACTTCAATACTACACAAATTTACACTCAGCAAAATGTAAACGAAAAAGACGATTGCACATGACCCATCAAACTTGAATTTCCTCCAGTTATAAATTGCACTGGCCCATTGAAATGAACTGTTAATTGCACAGTATGACATTGCACCATAACCCGATCAGTCACATGTTTGTATTAATCAGGTCAGTCACATGTTTGTGTTTAAAAGAGCTATGGCCCTATTATAAAAACCTGTCTTTTAGTCTGTTTGTCCTTGTTTTCATTTGTCTGTAACGTCTGCCAGATGGCACCAGCCAAAACATTTTGACTATTTAGAAATTATTTTCAATTATATATCTGCTGCTTTTTGTACCGAGGTTGCCCCTAAGATAAGCACCTGATCAGCACTCGTGTCAACTGGAGTTTTTTTGAAACTCCACTTGGTTTTCACTTATCTTGCATTTGGAAACGTGCACCACGCTTTCCCCAAAGGCGTAGTTGCGCTGATTCCATATATTTGCAGCCATATTTACCTGTTATTTTTGTAGTGCTGAATGATTGGCAGCCTCTGTTTAGATTTGAAAACCTCACCGATGTCACATGAACACAATTTTTGAATATTCATTACTCTGTTTTCCAGCTGTCATGGTGCGCATACGTGCTAAAGCATGTCCCAAACAGTCCTGACTCTTTAAGGCATTAACCCAACGGTTAGCCGCCTTTCAACAAAATCCACTCATTTGAAGTGAAGCGGTAACCCTAGCAACGACGTGCTGGAGTAATTAAGAAAATCTAATCCGGTTGCGTTAAATTTCCGCGGCCTTAATTGAAGAACAATGGCTCTATCCTGAGTGACTGGCCTTTGTAAAGGCCTCTGATTGCAAGCGACGGTGCTGATTGTTGCCGTGGAAGCCAAGAAGGACAGAGGCGGCCCGTCTCGCAACCCGACAATTACATTTTAGTAATCGTATTCGGGCCGGGAGTTGATTAATGGCCACAGGAGTGTAGTGCTTTTCTGTTCTGTATATTCAATGTTTCATTGTTTGTGTGGGTGGGCATGTAGGAGAGAGTGGGGCACAACCTAAGGCCCTTTGCTTGTTGTTCATTTTGGAAGCATTTAAGCCAAATTAGTCATTTTTTTATATAAGCTACCTACATTGTTAAAAATAAAGAGTTCTTTGCACAAGACCATACATTCTTAGCAAAAAGGGTTCTATCTAGTTCCAAAAAACGTTATTTGTCTTGTAACAATAGTGAAATCCTTTTCAAATGTGCCTAGTTTTAGCTGCTGAGCTGTGATAAGTCATTCAGTGTTTAGGGTTGGGCTTTATAGGGTTAGGGGCAGCCTGAGCAATGTCTGGCACATGCCCTAGCCTAGAGGTCGGCATCATGTGGCTCTTTTACTGCCCTGTTGAGGCTCCACCGCAGAATTAGATCAGTAGGTAATAATAAAATAATCCTCCTCTACAGTAAAATGAAGCTCTGCTGATCCTTCAACTCAGTTTAACAGTAAATGGTCTTAAACGCTGGAGTTATTGTAGAACTGCTGATTCACCCTTTAACCCTGAAGATCAGCGCAGACGGCTGGTCACCATAGCAACACAGACAACTCTCGCCTAGATAGTAGCTAACACAACGGTAAAGAGAGAGATTTAAGACAAACCGATAAATCAGAGACAAACGGACTTATTTGCATTTATTATCACTCCTGCTGGTTTCCTGATCCATTTAATCTGCAACAAGAAACTGTCAAACACTAAAAGTCAGTTTCTCGTTCAAAATGTCCTGTTCCACCTTACATGGTGCAGCAGTTAGGCCTACAGGCACCACTTAAGGTGGAACGAGTAGATTCGAGCAAAAAGCTGGTGAACCAGAAGCTGCCTTTAGCCTTGGATGTTGAGAGACATTGTACAAGACACTATTCCACTTTTGAGGAAAAGTTTCCTGCTGGAGATGCGAGAAAAGCGGCTCTAGCTGAGCTGAATCTTAAAGCAGAGCAAAGCGAGTCTGTGGTTTCATTCATATTGTCTTTTTATCCTATATTAGCACATTAGCACATACTGAGACATTTACAGCCAAGATGGTAGAACGTTACTTTAATATATAAAGCGATATAAAACGTTGTGGCTGCCAAGGTGGTTTGATCTTTGTTGAAAGGACAATATGGCTCTTCTTAACATTTGGGTTGCCGACCCCTAAACTAGCCAGTGAGCTTACAGAACACACTCTTAAGCTGGAAGTATGTTTTAAATAGAGACAATGTAAATTTTTGTCCAAAATAAAATCTAATCACTACATTGCTTGTTCTCTCCTTGAACGTGATTGGTCCTAGCCACTGCAGTGTTTGTTCTGAGACCTCCCCATGACTTTGATTGGTCCTAATCACCATGTCATTTGTTTTGAGAACTTCTTCTGATAGCGATTGGTCCTAACCGTTGTGTTTATTCTGAGACCTCCCCCTGACTGTGTTTGGTCTTCACTGCATCATTGATTCTGAGACTCAACCCTGGTTGTTATTGGTTCTAATCACCATGTCATTTGTTCTGAGACTCCCCCCTGGCTGTGATTGGTCCTAATTACTGTGTCACTTGTTATAATACCTCCCTTTGAATATGATTGGTCCTAACCACTGCAACGTTTATTCTAAGACATCCTGTGGACTTTGACTGGTCCTAATTACTACATCACTTGTTTTAAGACCCCTGTTCGACTACGATTGGTCCTAGTCACTGCAACGTTTGTTCTGAGATCTCCCCCAGACTTTGATTGATCCTAATCACCACATCATTCATTCTGAGACCTTCCCTGGCATCGATCGATCCTAATCACCGTGTCCTTAGATCTTCTCCTGATGGCAATTGGTCCTAACCACTGCGTTGTTTGTTCAGAGACCTCCCCCTGACTGTGATTGGTCCTGATCACCGCATTGATTGTTCTAGGACCTACTCACACCGTGATTGGTCGTAATCACCACATCATTGATGCTGAGACCTCCCTTTGACAGCTACTGGTCCTAATCACCATGTAATTTGTTCTGAGACTTCCCCTACCTCTGATTGATCCTCATGACCGTGTCATTTGTCTTGAGACCTTCTTCTGACTGTGATTGATCTTAGTCACTTTGCTGTTTGCTCTAAGACTGTAATTCAACCTAATCATCGTCTATTCTGAGACCTCCCCTGATTATGATTGGTTCAACTGTGTTTGGTGGTAGTTTAATTTTTCTTGTGTTCTGTAATCATCTGAAGTACACCACCAGCTTTAGATAGCTTGGTAACATGATATACCCTTTGATCAGGTTCCTCTTACGTACATATTGCCGGCTTCCCTCAAGTGTCACTCAAGGCAGCTGCCTAATTCTATTCGGTCAGCCCTGGTGATCCCTATATATAATGTTTTCGAAAATGCCCTTATTGGTATGTTCTTCCACATCTGTGTACACTTCAACATGAAACAGCTCATGTTTGGCTTCCTCTGCCAATAGGTACTCTGTCATGCTCCGACAGGAAAACACAATTACACACATTAAGCGTGGATGACATGGATTTCCAGGGCATCTGGGAATCGCTGACAGCTGTGATCATCCTATGTGACAGAGGCCTCTGAAGTGTCTGCGTGTGCTTGCGTATGTATGTGCGTGGATCCGAGCATGACTATGGCAGGTGCTGCTGGGCTGGTATGTTTACTCTTGCCTGCTGACGCTTAACCCCAGCTGATTATGATTATCATGTAAGGCTGTAGATGCAGATAGAGTTGTACAGGCCTTTTGTCCTCCAGGCAAAACAAAGCACCCACCTCTCTGCCAATGCTAGTCTTAAGTATATGAGTATACATGTGGCTTTTAAAGGGCCCATATCATGGTAAAACACATTTGAAATAACAGCTTAATGTGTAAACATAAAGTTTGAATTGATACTCGTCCATGCAGCCCATATATGAAAACTAAGCCACAAAAAACAGCCTGTTTTCAATTCACACTTATATATGTATTCGACCAATCCGTCTACAGCGGTTTAGGTCTGCCCATTCTTGCTTTATGGGCAGACCTGAGGAGCGCATAAGTAGACCTTGGAAGAAAAGTGCAGGATATGTGCCCTTTAAAAGCATGCCTGATCTGAAAAGCTAGCACTGCTGACATCTAAATCTAGCAGGAGCCAGGAGATCCTAATGAGACCATGCTAATTGGCCCTATTACCTTCCACTTTGATTGTAATTTCAGCATTAATGAGAAAAGTAAACCTTCAGAGCCTATAATTGCCTTACCTCCTATTTTAGAACCATAGACAAACAGAGAGAGCTGGTCTTTAGCCATCTAATTCTTGTTTGGATCTTCGCAACGCCCATCCGCAATTCCCTAATTTCATTTTGCTCTGGGAACACCTGATGTGCTCGAGCTCCCTAATCCATGTCTGCAGGTTCGAGCGGGGAGATTAGCATGCTTTCCCCTGCCGCGTCGTCTTGGCAGCCACGTTATCTTGGATGCTATTTGCCCCACGGGAGTGATGAAGAGGATTATTTTGCTTTTGCCTAGCCCCCAGATCCTTTCAACAAGGGGATTTCTTCTGTAATACATCCACCAAGCAGCCGTGGGGGGGGAAGCTCCCATTCAGCTACTTTACTACCAGTGCCTCACAATCCCTAGTCAAAAGAATAAAGCAGCTATAAGGCTAACATTTAACCTCACTGTGAATCGGCCTTATTTTCTCAATACCAAGCCCCAATTCCACTGTACATTTACAGCATTGAACATTCTCTAGATCTCTGACTTGGCTCATGGGGGGGTTGATGATTACCTTGTTGGTAGACACTAGGATTTCTTCTAAAACCAAGGGTGTTAATAGGGAGCTGCAGTAACAACCTTTATTCGTCCGGAAAGGCTTTGCACTAGATGTTGGAACGTGGCTGCGGTAATGATGTTCTAACCTTCCTTTACCCATCATTGCTCACTAGCAGCTCTACATATATTCTCATCGTTTCACATACAGAGAACATACACATCTACCTGTCATTTAATACATATATCATTCAAATGATCCACTCACTTAGTACTTACTCACTTAGTGCTATACAAATGCTGGGCCTCCTTTTGCTCCTCAAAACAGCCTCAGTTCAGCTCTGGTCCATGTTGACATGACTGTATCAAACAATTCCAGATTTTTTAGGTGCACGTTCATGCTGTGAATGTCCTGTTCTACAGTGTCCAAAAGGTGTTCGATTGAATTGAGATCTGGTGACTGTGAAGGGCACTGGAGAAGGTCATGTTTATGAAACCAATTTGAGGCAAATTTAACTTGTGGCATTATCGTGCTGGAAGTAGTCATCAGAAGGTGGGTAAATTGTGGTCATGTGCATCATTTCATGGCCACAATTTATCCATTCAAGCACCGATTGATTGGTATTAACGAGCCCAAAGTGTGCCAAGAAAACATTCCCCACACCATTACACCACCTCCACCAGCCTAGACTGTTGAAACAAGGCAGGCTGGAGTCATGGATTCATGCTGTTGGCACAAACTTCTGACCCTACAGTCTGTGTGCCTCAGCAGAAATCAAGATTCATCAGACCAGGCTACGTTTTTTTCCATCATCAAGTGTCCAGTTTTGGAGAGTCTGTGCCGACTGCAGACTCAGCTTTGTGTTCTTGGCTGACAGAAGTGTGAACCTCTGCTGTTGTAGCCCATCCACCTGAAGGTTCATAGTGTTGTGTATTCTGAGATGGTTTTCATCAACTGCATCATCGAATATCGTGAGGACAAAAAGTGAGTGAAAGTTGTTATGTTCGGTGGGGTTAATCGTTGCTAACGTTCTGGTGTTTTCTCAACTAGATAAAGCACAAGAGATACAAATAGATTGCTTTAATGCAATTGCCAGTCCCTGTCAATTGTTATGCAAGGACAGTCCTTAGCACTTGAAATGGTCAAGGAAATCCGCAGCTACTACATTCTTCACCTATCTGCCTATGTGTGACAGAATGACAAGAGCAAACTTTGGTAATAAGTTAAGTGATACTTATTAGTCCCACAGTGGAGAAATTTCACCTCTGCATTTAACCCATCCATGCAGTGAAATAACACATACGCACTAGTGAGCATGCACACACTAGGGGCAGTGAGCACACTTCCCCGGAGTGGTGGGCAGCCCTATCCATGACGCCCGGGGAGCAGCTGGGGGTTAGGTGCCTTGCTCATGCCCACAATGTAATAGGAGATGGCTGAAGGTTTTTCCTATTCATCATTGCTATTCAAAGATTTCTCCTTTTCTGGCTCAGCTCTTTGTCTCTTCCCTCACAATGTCGGACAGCTGGGATGCTCACAAAAGCTTACATCATTTTTTTTGTTGCTGTTGTCCCTACAACCACGAATCACACGGCACACCATGGCTTTAGTTTATCTGTCAGGATGCTTAACGGTGTACAAACAGCGGCTCTATCAGCACTGCTGTCAACAAGCGTGACGTCAATCCAATACTATCTACAACGATGTCTAAAAGAAGGCCCTGGCACCCTGTTATCAGCCCCCCCGTCTAAAATAAAATTCTGGCTATGCTACTACTCCAGTGTACCCATCCTATTGGTCAATGCTTTTCTATGAAGATTAAACAATCTGCATGTGTAGCTGAACACCTGCACTGGGTGCACCTTAAAGTAGTTTAATTAATCAATTAGAAGGAATGTCTAGATACTTTTGGAGATAGTGTACCTCACAAAACTGATACAGGCAAAACTGAGTTTAAAATCACATGAGGCTGGACAAGGGGTAGCCATATCTGCGTTTGACAGAAGCAGAGGCATCTTATCTTAAAATCCTATTTGGAGATAAAGGATAGAAAGTCAATTCCAATAAACAGGGGGTCTAAACCCTGACATTCACAGCAATGAACACCCAAAACAAAACAATGCACTGCATGCAGCATCCGTGGAACCACAGAATTCGCGAGCTTTCATGCAATTCAGTTTTGGACACTGATCACTACTTTACTACAGACTGCAGAAAATCTTGAATCTTAAATCTAGTCAGAATATCTAATATTTCCCATTTTGAGGTGGTTGTGCACTTACTGTAAGATTACTATCTTATTTCTAGACATTTTTACCCGTTTTAAGTTTATTTTAATTAAAACGATTTCACTATACTCGTCTCCATGGATCACCACCTTATCGTGGTGGAGGGGTTTGCGTGCTTGAATGATCCTAGGAGCTTTGTTGTCTGGAGCCAAAGCTCCTGGTAGGGTCTCCCAAGGCAAACTGGTCCTAGGTGTATACTGGCAGATCATTTTGCTTGTATAATTGTATATTTTTTAAGTTTGCTATCTGGGGATGCATCTGCTGAAGCAGCATCAAAACTAACACTGACACTGTTCATGATCAGGCTCAGTGGTGGGTAGAGCCTAAATCAATACTCAAGTAATAAGTATTGATACTTGCATTAAGCAAGTAAGTAAAAGTATCTTCCCCAAAACACGCTGGGTAGAAATACAGAAGAAGCAGGATAGAAATCTACTATCTGAGTACTACAGTGGAACTTCTTACTATATCCAGCATTTATGTAACGCCGGGGAGCGGTGATGAGGCGGACACACGCTGAGAGAAGCGAGATTTATTAAGGGCAAATCCTTAATCAGGGTCAAGACAGTCCAGGGTCAGAGAGCCAACACGGATAGAACAAGGGATAGACATAAGAAAAAGGAAAACAGACTAAACACAATAACAGAGACTATGAAATATAACGGAGACCAGAAGAACAAACACCAAACAATCCCATGCAAAGACCAAACAAAGAACAGCCAACTCACAGGGGAAAACACAGGGCTTAAATACAAGGAGACAAGGAGGGTTGACAAGACACAGGTGAGAACAATCAAGGGCGGAGTCAAGAAGCAAGGGGGCAGGACAGGGAAGAATCAAAACAAAGAAAACACATGGACAAGACCAAAACAAAAGCACATGGAGGACCGGGAGGGGCCAATCATGACAATTTATCAGCGTAAGAGTTGAAGATTGTTCAACTCTGTGCTTTTTTTTGTGATTCTTTTGGTCTAAAGCTCCAAATCAGAGATATAACCAACT